>NC_061508.1:326033525-326095887 GCF_022539505.1 Lolium rigidum | reverse complement strand
AACTTATAGAATAAGCTATTTTCAAACATCGTTGTTGGTGAGAATGTGGCGCATTGACAACGTGGCTGTGGGGTCGATTGGTTTCCATTTGCAAAGCTTTCATGGGACAAACTTTAAATAAATATTTGCTCCTACAAGTACTGCAATCACCCTGTTTTTGCATGTGGAACGGGTGGCCCGCAGACTGGCTCCTTATGTTTCTTAGAACTAGGATGCCCTTTGCCCCCAGACGTGGTGGTTCAGGCTAAGACCTCTTGGCGCCTACATGGCTATTCTGGGATCACCGAGGCTGGACAGAGTACCGACGTTAATGCCAAACACCGGGTCCGACTTGTAGGCATTGAGAAAGTGGCGTGGCTCCCACGGACCTTCCTCGCAGCGCCGCTCAACGGGCTCTAGAACTCACCGCGGTGTCTTTTTTTTTAACCTTTAACAGTAGGAAAGGCTCCTACTGCTTTGATGTATTAATCAAAAAAGACCCTGGCAGGGTTATAGATACAAAGTTTTACATGCCTATGGGCTTTTCCACAGGTGGGGAGCAGGAAGTTTTAACTATGAAGATTACAATCTAGCAATAAAACTCCTCTTTGGTTCTATGCACTAAGAGTGCAAAGTCTTCTTTAAATCTAACTAGCCATCTTTGAATGTCTGGTCTCATATTGTTGAACATCATATTGTTACTTTCTTTCCAAATAATCCAAGGTCCCACTATTACCACTTCCATGTACAACTGTTGCTTCCACTGATCCCTGTTTTCTTCAATAAGCTTAAATCTGTCCCCTGAGGATGGCCACTGTATTTTTAGCTTAGACCAACAAGATCTGCTGAATGGGCATAGGAAAAGCATGTGTTCAATTGTTTCTTCAGGTGGGGATGAGCACATCAGACAGTTGTAGGATGAATTGATAGAAAAGTTTCTTCGTCTAAGCATGTTTCGTGAGTTAAGCCTGTCTACCAAGACCAGCCACCAAAAGAATTTCAGTTTGGGGGTACATTTGGACTTCCACAGCCAAGTGAATGATATATGAGATTTGATATCCCTGAAACCGAAATTGTAAGAAAGACTGGAAGAGTATTTTGCAGACCCCGTCCATGAGTCATGATTTCCTCCTGAGAGATCAATATGGCTGGAGAGGTTTTCTAGTGTTCAAACATCAGCAAGGGCTTGTGGTGTTAGTGGAAAGGAGAAGTTCTATGATAGTTGACTTGATGATAAAAAATCCTTGACCAAAACATCCTCATTGGTGGTGAAGGAGAAGGTCCTTAGGAATTCTTCTGAATTAATACTATCTAGCCATTTGTCCTTCCAAAAAAGAGTGGATCTTCCATCTCCAATCTGACTACATGCAATCCCTCTAAATATGGGTGAAAGTTTGAAAATATCTCTCCACCATGGAGAACCACATGGTGCTACACTGTGAGGAACTTTGTTGGTGCAGTAAGAATTCCAAATGAGATGTACCCAAGGTGTGTCAACTCTATTATATAATTTATGTAGGTACTTGAGAAGCAGGCCTTCATTTTGTATCTTTAAATTTAAAACACCCAATCCACCACTTTTCTTTGGGGTGCAAACCATGTCCCAGGCAGCTAATGAATTGCATTTTTCTCCATCTTCTGATTTTTTGTTCCACGAGCAATGTCTTCGGATTTTCTCCACATGTTCTAGGATTTTGGGGTTGATTTGAATTGAGCACATTGTGAAATTGGCAATAGAGGTGAGAAGGGAGTTCACTATTGTAACTCTTCCACTATAAGTCATCATCAAGTATGTTGTAGATACTTTGCGCTCAATTCTATCCACCAAAGGCATTAAGTCTTGAACAGTGGGTTTAGTGGTGCCAAGGGGTAATCCAAGGTACGTGAAGGGCATAGCAGCAATGTTACATCCCAATAAACCAGTAATGGAGGTTGCCCTTTCATAAGATAAATTTATTGGAATGAGAGAAGATTTGTGGAAGTTTATTTGTAGTCCAGTAGAGGCTGCATATTTCTCTAGAATATTTTTCATAGTAATGAGTTGGTTGTTGCAAGCTGGCATGATTATCAAAGTATCATCTGCGTATTGGACCACTAGAAAATCCATATCATAGTCTGGTGAAAAAGGTGCTTGTAAATAGCCATCTCGAAATGCCTTATTGATAGAAGCTTGTAGAAGATCTGCTGCTAGAACAAAGATTAAAGGGGAGAGAGGGTCCCCTTCTCTGACACCTCGTTTGCAGTAAAATTGTCGTCCAGGAACCCCATTAAGCAAAACAACTGATTTGCCTGTACCAAAAATATTTTTTATCCAATTCAGCCACCTGTCATCAAAGCCCATTTATTTCATGATGTTAATCATAGGTGTATGATCAATAGTATCAAAGGCTTTGGCAAAATCAAGTTTGAGTAGAAGGATCTCCTTATTTGATTTTTCACATTGATATAAGAATTCAAATGCCCATGCAATACAGTCTTGAATTGTCCTGCCCCTAAGAAAGCCATATTGATTCTTGTGAATAATTTTGAGAACTATTTTATGCAGTCTATTGGCCAATAATTTGGTAAGAATTTTCAGCACACAATTAAGCAAGGTTATTGGTTTGTAACCATTGATTCCTACAAGGGTAGAAACTTTGGGGATGAGTGTGATATGTCCCATATTAATACTTTCCAAGTCTAAATTCCCTTCATAAAATTGGAAGCATAAATCATAAATATCTGCTTTGATAGTGTTCCAACAACATTTCAAGAAGAGTCCAATAAATCCATCAGGTCTAGGGGCTTTGTCAGGTGGCATATGTTTGACCACCTCATCACTTTCCTCTTCGGTGAAAGGAGCAGAGTGTTCTTCCAAACCAGGGGTAGGGGTAATTAATGATGCTATATCAAATTGCATTTGAGGTGTTGAGCAAGAACCAAGTCTTTCCTTGTAAGTTTGGTATATTAGGTTCTCCTTATCAGCATGCCCAGTGACAGTGGTTCCATCTGACAGGGATATGGAGGCAATAGAATTGCGTCTGTGTCTCTCTGTTGCAATGGTTTGAAACTTTGTCCACCTAATAGTACATCTCTTTTTCCAGTAAGAATTTTGATTTTCAAGAAGTCTGGCAAGATGTCACTTGAGGATTTTCCTGAAATTAGTTTCTGGTATAGAAAGCAAACGCAAGTCTTCCAATTCATCTATTTCATCAAGTGCTTTATTGGTATTATCTATGCAAATGAATAATTTAGAGATAGATTTGCTCCAATATTTGAGATCATAACGAAGTCTTTTGAATTTGGCATTTAAATTGGCAACACTGTTCTACTTATGAGTGGGTTTGCTCCAACTTGTAGAAACAATTTGCTGGAAACCAGGATGAGCTGTCCAAAAGGATTCAAACCGAAAAACCTTGCTAGCTGGAATAGAAGTTTCAAAGGTAATAACACATGGAGTATGACCTGAAGTTGGCTTGCCTTGAGTTGTGATAGAGGTGGCAGGGTACATAGAGGTCCAATGCAAAGAGGTAAAGAACCAGTCAAGTTGCTCTAGAAGTGGATCACTTTGCATATTACTCCAGGTATATTTTCTCCCCTTGATAGAAATTTCAGTGAGGTTTTGTGCCCTTATAATATCATTGAAAATAAGCATGTCATTAACATTGCCTCCTGGTTTGTTTCTGTTACTTGGGGATCTAATGAAATAAAAATCACCCATGAGTATCCAATACTCATCATCTGGTATATTAAGATCATATAACCATTGGACAAAATTATCTCTACTCTCTCCAGTGAAGGGCCCATATAAATTGACTAAAGTTCAGGACTGTGCAGATTGGGTGGAAGTAGAATGGACTGAGAGAGCAAAGGGTTCACAATGCATAACCATGCCAGAAAAAATGAGCTATTCTATATGACAATTAAACCTCCATAAGATCCATTAGATGGAACATAAACAAACTCATCAAATGAAGATGGGCAACAAGAGTTGATAAAAGCCAGATTAAACTCATGTTTTTTGGTTTCTTGCACAAAAATAACAGAGCAACCACTTAACTTAATAGCATTCAAAAGGGCCAGTTGCTTAGGCTTAGCATTAAGTCCACGAATATTCCAACACAATGCAAACCATTTTTTCAGGTACTGCATTAATTATTACCAAAAAGGAGCACTAAGGGAAAACTGCACTAGGCAGTGTCTTCAGACTGCATAGCAGTGGTTTCTTCAGTCTTGTCCTTCTCCACTGGCAGGGCGAGAAGCTGCTCTTCAGAGATCTCTTTAGGTGGAACACCACAGAGATTGACACCAATGGATAACTAGTTTCTTATTCTTGCTGACTTTCTGCTTGACAGTAGGTATTTTCCTTGGTTTAACTTTGGACTTGACAGTTCTTGCTTCAGATAAATTCTTGTGATTGAAACCATCATACTTATTGCTTCTGGTACTCCTACGAACTTGGGAAGTACATTCAGGCACAATGAGAACTATTCCTTTTCCTTTCCCATCAACTGCAGGGCTTTGCACTTCAATCAAAGAAGAAGATTTTTCAGTAGAGGAACTGTGTTCAGGATAATCAGTATATATCTGGCTGGCCTCCAAAGCAGTGCCCATATCAATCCTTTTTGGTAATTCTCTGCCAGATTTTAGTATCAGGAATTCCCCTGCCATCTCAACAACATAGGAGGTGTCATATGGATAAAAAGGGACAAGTGATGTACATTGTCTAGATTGACATTAGGTGCCAATCCGGTTTTCATTGCAGATTTGGGCAAACAGACCTTGGCCCAGACCCTTGCATGTAGATCCTCAAAGGAGCCAGTAGTAGCTGTGAAACTGTGTACCTGCTGAAACTAAATAATGTCAAGGCAGCATGAGTTCTTGAGAATTGGAGCTAGATGCAGTGGAAACAGACAGACTATCTGCCCAAGCTTGTAGTGGACTGTCAGTGATATTATTAGCAGGTGGTGGTAGTCCAGCCTCAAATTGAACCCCTTGTTCTGCAAGCATTGCCTGGAAATTGAATAAGGGAGGGGCCTCTGCATTCTGTGCCTGGAAATTGTGCAGCTGTACTGCTATATGTGGCTCCACAGCAGGGTTAGCAAATCCATGATGTTCATGGTGATGCCCATTGTTCTGTCCTCCTCCATGGTTCTGTTGTTGATTCTGTTGCTGATTCTGCTGCAGCCATAATGCCAATTGGTGCTGACATAGCTCTTCTGCAGTTGGGTCTGGTCCACACAATGAATGAGGATTATTAGTGGAGGAATTTCTGCGTCATGTGCACCCTAGTCTGAACTCCTCAACATAACTACTG
Source organism: Lolium rigidum (assembly GCF_022539505.1). Lineage (NCBI taxonomy): Eukaryota > Viridiplantae > Streptophyta > Magnoliopsida > Poales > Poaceae > Lolium > Lolium rigidum. The sequence goes on along the minus strand of NC_061508.1, from coordinate 326,090,612 downwards.
GCATAGTCCATGAACGTCGAGCTCCACCTAACTCACCGCGTTGTCTTCCGAGCATGCCGCCTCGTCGACCTTGCCATTGACGGCTATCTCTGATGATGAATTGGTCGAGTCCATCTCAACGCCAAACTCTTTCTTGTACAACTCTTCGACAATGGGCTTCCGCTGCCAGGACGCGCACGTTTATGAACCAATTTGTTTTTTGGGATTTGGTTAGAAGTTAGAATAGAGAGGATTTGGGATTTCCTCAACGCATGGGATTTTTCACATTGAATTAAACATAGGGGTTTTTTGCTAAACGTTCTAAACAGGGACCAAGCCTTTTCGACCAAGTCTCAGTTTCACATAGATTTTGTATGAAAATGCACCTAAAATACAAATTCTTATTGGCATGAAAACATCTTGCAATTTTTTGAATGTTTTGCACCCGAATGACAAGTTGTATGAGTGGTTCAGTTACCTCCCACGATAATATAGTGAGAAACTACCACAGTTGTGAATCTCGGGAACCTTTTGATTAAATATGACTATATATTTTGTTGTCACTTGGCAACACAAGGGAATTGAACATTTTGTTTAAATTTACGGTATCCTATTCACCCTGCTCAAAGGCATGCCTCCCTTGCTGCCTCTGCTTATGGATTCTATCGCTATTAATCTCTTTCCATATGCGACGCTGATCTCAAAAGATTTCTTAATTCATTCACCATAAATCTTGCGATCAAAACAATAAAGAATCAATAAATGCTGATATCTAACATTAATTAGTATATTATATACTATTAATTATGAAATTTAGGAGTTAATGCGCATTAAACTTTTGGTGGAGCCTGACATGTGGACAAAAAAGTAAGGGAGTAATGTCCAGCGGTATAAGAGGAGTAAAGCAATAAAGAAGTACATGGAGAGAATTTATTGAGTTGGGACCACTGTGTGGGTTTTTTTTGAAACGTTGTGCGGGGTTCCTTTTGGGTGCTACTTAACAAAGGGACAAAAGGGTGTAAATTAAAGGCCTTGGGTCCAACATCCGTTATTATTTCTTTAAGCCGTACTATCATCATTTGATGTGTTATTTGACTTACTGTACACTTTCTAGGATCTCCATAGAACTTGTGTCACTCCATATATATTCCATCCCACCCTCCCCACCTTGGTTAGTGAGGCTACCATAAAGCAAAAAAGAGCGTTCATCTAAGTGTGCCAATAAGATCATACTATATTGTCATCTATCCATGCCTCAAAGAGCCGGCGACGCAACTCGGGTGATTCTAAAGTTTCTCCTCTTCCTTATCATTGCATCGGCAGCCACAAGGAATGGAGAGAGGAAGTTTGTGTCCCTTGAACAGGTTTGGTCTCCCACAAAATTTCCAGTTCAGTGTCTAGGTCAAGATTTGAACTCCCTGTGATAGATCCCAGATTGTTTTCTCATGTTATTGAACATAAACGGAAAATCATATGAAACATATAAGTACGTCATTTTCTACTTACATGAGGTCGTACTTTGTTTCATCCCGTGCGAGTTGAGATGTCGTAAAACTACTTTTTCATGGAGAGAAGGATCTGGTGATGCTAGTTAAAAAGATAGAGACAATCCATCGTGACTCGATATTTAAGACATTAAGGTTCATGTTTGTCTCCTTCATTTTTTTTCCCACCCTGATTAATTCACTCTCTACTCACTCTTTGTACAGTTGGTTTTGCATTTAATAGAAAACCCACACCATATGGGTTTTCCTTATGGTGAAGTTGTAAAAAGAAAAGATTTAAGACATTGCGTGGATATACTAATAGATTACAATTTGCAAGTAGGAGTTTATCAAGCTGGGCGAGTATATTTTTTCTGGTTGGTGGGGGAGTAGATCTTATATCTTTTGCTTGGATAAGAAGATTAGTACCACTCTTGGTAGCACACGATAGGGGATTGTGATTGGGCTGGGTCATATATCTTCTATATTTTCTTATAGCGTTTTCTCCATTATATTTCGTGTTTTTTATGATAGTAATGTACATAATATCTCAATTTTGTGTATCACATCACTGAATCTGAGATGTATAACTTAAAACAAATCGAACCCCTACTTTTATGTGGTGGCAAATTTTGTATCATGAACCTAAAAAAATTTAAATTAATGTGGTAATTATGTTTTGCATGCACTGCCCTGCATGTTCTACATCAATGTTTTGGATAAGTTCTTAATTATAGTAATTTTAGTGTACAAAATTCTTATTTTTTTGATTTTTTCTATAAGTTCTGCCATCAGCTACATATGGCTATCACTAACAAAGATATGGGAAATATTGGTATCAATTCAAGTTGCGAGAAGTAATTTCGTCAAAAACTTAAAATATATGGGCCTTTAAAACCAGGAAACACAACTAGTGGGTAGCAACATTTAGCCAGTGATTATAGGGTTATTTTCGTCAGAGTCTCTAAACCATCAGTTTCTCCCCGTTTGAACCTCACACATCGAAACTCTGACATAAATGTCCGTCTCCTAAATTATCCAAGAACTACACCTCAATAATGCTCTAGCTCCTATTTATGCAAGCCAGTTGCTTATTTGTTTACAAAACCAAACGCTAGTGAAAATATGGAAATTTTGGGAACAACCATGCAAACAACAGAAATAGTATTGAGTGTTTCTTACCTAAAAAGTTGTTCGTTTCTTTTCACAAATTCCCCAACGAGTTGGATGCTGTGGAAGTTTTCCTAATCACTGATAAACTTTTTTTTCCCATGTCACAATTGTGTGAAGAAATAAAATAAGTTTGATGCAGAGTAATGATGTGTTGTGCCACATCTCACAGTTTGCAACGTACTACGAATTTTACAATTTATATATAACCTATTATATATTTGGGTAAATATAGAACAGCAAGGTTTTAAACAATCTTTTTGAAACAAAATATATTAACACACAAGAGTGTGCGTAGTTGTTTATACTGGAATAGAATGCTTTAAAATCCAATTCTTAGTATTTTTGTGAATATAGACTGAAAATTTGGAAATGGTATCCACTCTTCGTGCTAATTACCCAAGTTAAATAAATATATTATAATCATGTCTATATACGGTAATCATCTCATAATTAATAAATGTATAATTGGAATCTTCATGTCTAAAATGCCAACAATTCTACATCAATAGTTCTGGGGAAAATATAAAATTCAACGTGTATTTTCTCATCATATATATAATATGTATATATATATATATATTTGTAAGAATATTCTTATCTAATTCATGTTTGGTTTAGACACTCAGTATATTTTATTAAACCATGCTCCCAAACATGGTCTCTCCTAACGTAGGAATTAGTTGAGGTTACCATATGTTTAAAATATTGTAATTATCCAAGTTTTAGTATTATTAATTATTAACCTAGCTAAATCGTATAATTCCTTGCAAGGAGAAGAAATAAATTGGTCACTTAATTTTCAAACCTAAACTGCTCTTTTTATTTTAACTGTTGCCTAGTGCGGCATTTGTTGCTGGCACGACTTGTTTTTATCCATGCCTACATATATGTTATATTTTTACGTTGGTTACCCTACACTCCATTTCTGTTCTCCCTTTCTGTATGCAGGGAGAAAATCTCAAAGGATCTACTTTTGTGCCAATGCTCGTCTCCATACCCAAGACGGCTATTCTAGCGGACTCACCTGACCAGTTCCGCCATAAGCTTCGACTCCCACGCTTTGCTAAGCCAAGCTACTACGAGCTCCGTTTCCACCCAGACCTCATATCCTACACCTTCTCCGGTGTAGTGGCAATCACCGTCGACATCTTACAGACCACTCGTTTCCTGGTGATCAATGTTGTGGATCTCACCATCGACCATGCATCCATCCACTTTAAGGTATATAATGTTGCATCGACCTTTAAAGGAAAGATAATCTCTCAAAAGATGCTTCAGTCCTCACAGCACATTATAAACCTCATCTTGATGGTGTCATGGTGTCCGGTATTGCAGGACTTGGCACCGACCGAGGTGGTGTTCTTCAAGGATGACCAGATTATGGTGCTTGGGTTTGGTAAAGAACTTCCACTAGGTGAGGGTGTGCTCAGGATGAATTTCAATGGCACCCTCAATGACGATTTGAGGGGATTTTACAGGAGGTATGAGTTATTTATTCCCTTCAACTTTCTTGATATATCCAATAATATTTGAATCATGCATGCAGAAAATCGTAATGCTTAGCAAATTTTATTAAAAAGTAATTTGAATGCACCTGCTAATTAATACGAGTTGAGACTCTATTTTGGTACATAACTCTCCTATTGAATAGAATATCTATCCTACAAGGCTACAACACCAAACATAAAAGCAGCAGATGAGGCAGAAATATGGTAGACACGCAGAAGAAATAGTAAGACATCCGTGCAATAAAATATTAAGACATGTATAGAAACTCTGAGCCGTGTAGAACTAGCATGATATGTAAAACAATAGTAAGAACATCTAAGAAAACCCATTCAAAAATGAGCACCAAAACCCGCCTGAAAAAAACCCAACTACCTGCCTATCATGCCCCACCCTCACATTTCCCTGCGCACCAAAGATCCGACCTCCTATTCACTCATGGACGCTGATGCAGCTTTAGCCCGCCCACCTATGGAAGGCGTCCTTGGACTTATGTATGACACGTGTCTACTCCAAACAGATATGAAAATTTTCGCATCGAATTCATTTCTGTATCCGCTTTAGAGAATCCGTATCCGCTTCGAAGGAATCCGGCGGATAAGAATATCTGATTTGAACTTGAAACCAATAACACCCAGATATCTGTATCCAAAAATTATTTAGGATTATCCAATGATTTTTATCAGAATAACCTGATTTTGAGTGGCAAGTACCTCCATCAAACAACAGCTCATGTTTATAGTCACTATATCGAATATGAGTGTTTTGCTTAACTCGTTTTATCAATTACTTTTGGTTGTATGGTTTGCGGGCCTACTTATGGGCATACATATCCAACTAATTTTGATCCTGACCCGATTTGGCTCCGTTTCTATTCCAAATCCGCGGTCTCATATGCCCTGTCTCAAATCCTTAACCATTCATTATCCGATCTGCTTCGAATCCATCGTGAAAACATGTCATAGGTTATGGAAAAAATAAAACCCGATCCAATTTTATCGGTTCACATGCTACTCTTTGTTTTCCTTTTTTCTAGGACTCGCATGAGTTCCACGTGTTGATATATTAAGGTATAGAATTATCATACACAAGAATGATCATCCGTGCCACAAAAGGTAGCTCAAGGATCCAAGACCCACCAAAAGCGTCCACAGTACTGCTCTGGCTAGTTTACCACCACCACAAGGCTTCCACTCTCTATCCACGTACAGAGGTGGCTCATTGTCGATAAGTTGCCAAACCTGAAGATACTGCAAGACGACCGCGACTGTTAGGCATTGCCTAACCTGGCGTCGGCAACAGAACGAGACCTCTGTGCTGCTGGTGAAGGAACATAACGCCGGTAATATCAATGATACACTGCCCTTGCAGCCATGGGTCCGTCTGTGCCCACGCTTATATCGATCTGAATACGATCGGAAGATCTGAATATAGCTCTTGCTTCATTTGGCATGAGAACGAGTGAGACTGCGAGAGTGTTTTTACGTCGCACACAACTTGCGACTTTAAAGGTTCTTTCACTCCTTTTATTCTGTGTTTCAAAGCGAACGTGGTGTGCTTCCACGATCCATGAATCTCATGCCATCCCACAAGGGAACATCAGAACATGCAGCCACCTGACTAGGTGTAGGTTGTTACAAAACAAGCGATGAAAGCGGCTAAGTCTGAACCCCATCGCTATACTGTCGAAACTGAAGAAACAAATACCTGAAACCCTAAGCACTGCGTGGGATTATTGCAACACTTGAAGTGCTATGCCGACCGCTGACCAGTCCACAGTGAACACCCGGAAGTGGTGCTTGTCTGTTGGCAGCGGCAAGAAGATCCATCATTTTGCTGAAATTATGTTCAATTGAGATTTTTTTTATGGCACAAATTTGTTGATGCTCTTTTCTTATCCAAAACTTTGGACGATGTATATATACTCGGAAAAAATTCTTGATCAATTAACGAACGTAAAAGGTGCACAATAGATCCACGGAAAAAAGGTCTTCAATTTATGATGAATGAGTTCGGGGAGTTCGCTTCGTCCCACATGGGAAGTTCCATATCTTGGTTGGAAAAATTTATTCGTCCACACATTTACATACTATCTCGGTGAAATTTCTTTTCGGTCGACATGAGAAATTAACAAGGTAACTTCTATGTAATTTTTTTTCACTCTTTTGTTAACCAATAAATATTTCACCGCAAAAAGCAAGAAGTTCACTCTCTAGTTTTTTTCGATAAAGAGCATATATTAATATCGTGTAGATACCAATTACACCCAGCCTCTCCAACAACATCATGCCCATCTCAACATATCAAAATAAATATAACTGTGTATATCAATCCACGGTGCTATATACAATAGGAGATACAAAAAATGAATGATTGGTTTAAGTTTTTCAAAACTTGGTAGGACGGCAAAATAAATACTCAGTTTACAACTAGTCCTACCAATGCTGAAACTTCAAAAGGCACTTGCATTTGGGAAATATGTTTTAGAACTAATACTATTTACTTTCATGTTACATGATTTTTTTATTTACTATTTTCAGTAAATACGAGTACAAGGGGAAAACGGCAAACATGGCGGTGACGCAACTTCAGGAAGTGGATGCGCGGCGGTGCTTTCCCTGCTGGGACGAGCCAGCTTTTAAGGTAATTATTATAGAAGGGTTAATAAGTTAAATACTTCCTAGTTTTGTGTGTAGTTACACCCAAGTCTAGTATATTACCAGTAGGAAGTAGATGTAATACATGATAGACTTTTGTTTTTACATGAGCGTGATTGTGCGTGCACCTGTAAGTTCACCATACATTAGCTTTATGAAGAAATTAATTCTCCATACCTCAAGAGATCTCTTAATGTTCTTCTCATATAAATGAACCAATGGCCTAAATAACATTTCTTCTATTTGCTAACATTTTAGGCTAAGTTCAAGATAACATTACAAGTTCCATCCGAGTTGGTAGCATTGTCCAACATGCCTGTATCTAGCGAGATTGTGGATCGTGCTATCAAGACTGTTCATTTTGAGGAGTCACCTCTCATGTCAACTTATTTAGTTGCTATGGTTGTTGGCATTTTTGACTTTGTAGAGGGTGTAACATCACAAGGTATCATCTCTAGTTTCTTACTTTAGCCACATCATCCATTCAAATATCTTTGGATTCATTATTCTCACACTTACATTGTATTGGTTTATTTAGGCACCAAAGTGCGGGTGTATACCGAAGTTGGTAAGACTGAACAAGGGAAGTTTGCATTGGATATTGGAGTGAAGTTTTTGGATCTCTATAATGGGTAAGATCATAAACTACCCTTGCCATTAGTTAAATTGTTATCTTATTTATAGAATCACTAATCTGATGTTTCTTCTCAATGTCTTAGTTACTTTGGCACTCCTTATGCACTCCCTAAGTTGGACATGATTGGTATCCCCGACTTTTCTAATATGGGCATGGAGAACTATGGATTGATAACGTTCCAAGTTCTAGATTTGCTTTTTGATGAGTCGTCTTCAACACCCGCCAAACAACATGAAGTATATACCATAACTCATGAAGTTATTTTGCTGTATTTATTATCATTGTTTATTGTTCATGGATTCAAAACTTATGTGTTGTTACCATACTTAACTTATGTATGGGAAAAGTACATAATTTTATGAAATAATAATTATGTGTGACTCTTACACTTTTTTGTGATGCCGGTAGTGTTTTAATGACACCCTATGCTTACTGATCTCAACATGTATTGTTTTCAGATTGCAAATACTGTGGCACATGAATTGGCTCATCAATGGTTCGGTAATCTTGTGACTATGGAGTGGTGGACTCACGCATGGCTAAATGAGGGGTTTGCTACATGGGTAATTCGATGACTCAAATTTCAATAATTATATACCAAGCTATCCATGCTAACTGCACTCACTATTCATAGATGAGCTATCACGCAGTAGACTATTTTTTTCCACAGTGGAATGTATGGATGGAGTTTCTTGAAAGTACAATTTCTACTCTTAGATTGGATTCATTAGCTGGGTCTCATCCTATCGAGGTAATCTCATAGCTAGTTACTGGCATGATCTCGTGGTTGAAATTGTTATGTATTTCATTTGGTGATCATTAATTTGTTTATGCATAAATTATATTGCCAAATATTTTTTTTAAATGAATCGATCTTCCGAGTTTTGAAATATTTAATCCCACATGTCTAGGATGTCACTGTTTGATTCATGGCTGGCTTCGGACAGCTCCACGGATTTTGAGAAATATTCAAAAACAGCCAATGTAATGTAATTTTTTTTGGGAGAAATAGTCACTGAGCTTGAAACCAAATGAAATATTTATTTGAAAAATAAATATTAATGTTGTCATTAATTCATAAATGGGATCAATCCAACAATGTCGTCATATAGAAGTCATGCACCGGGAGAGTTATGGGAGCTAGAGGGAACAAATTACGGGACTTATTTTCTTCGAGAGTACGCCAAAGGCGTACCACATCTTTATAGAAGGCAGAGGTTTGAGTACAAGAACACGCTACCACAAGTAGCACACACACCACACCGGCTAGTCCAACGACATCCACCACCGACAAAACGACAACAACACAAAGGATCCTACCCTAAGCTAAAACACACAAAGCCGCGTCTCGACCGACGCTAGACACCTCCTAAGAGCAACAACTCCAAAAGGGCTCTCCTTGTCAACGCGCCAAGAAAGGGGAAGATGGCAGAACTCGGACAGCCCAAAGAAGACATCGTCTTGGGGATGCCAGCAATGGCGTGCATTGTGTCCTTGCAGCCAGCCTCGGACAGCGGCGAACACCGGAGGAATGCACCAGGACCTCCAAGCTGTGTCTCCAAACGCGAAGCTCCCAACAGAGGAACGATGTCGAGGATGCCGCCATCGCGCCGATCCAAAGTACGGGACTTGTTGTGTGTGGCCCGTGAGTTAAATGGGTTTCCAAGACTGATGGATGGGCAAAAGAGTAGGAGGGTTAGGGCATATACAATCGGGAGCTCTTATCAGGCGCTTAGAGAGAAAAATAAAATATCAGATCATTGAAGTGTCTGTTTTCCCCAACGTTGGACGCTAACGGCAGCTGCAAAATTGCCCGGCTGCTAGCGCTGCATGCTTCGCGTCGTACATGGGAAAATGAAGTAAGAGCCCTCTTCCTCTTTTTGCGTCGATGCAGCCTGGACGCTAGGATTTTCAAGCATAACTGTCCATCGAGTGGGATTAAGATCCCAGCGCCGGCGCTAAGCACCCCGTGTTGTACATGCCCTTATAGATAAAATAAAATATAGAAAAAGTATCTATTATGTAGTGGCAGGAGTTTAAACACCCATCTTCGGTGTAACCGATGGGCTCTTAAAATACTCACAAGAAATGCATTTTCATAGATACAATTTCAAATAGGTGTATCAAAGAAGGATTTTGTAAGAGCTCTGAAACATGCAGTCTATGATTTTTTTGATCGTACAAAGTAAAAGACAAATGTTAATCGTGAGTGTGAATATCCTGATATAGTTACCCACCAAGGCACGAGGGCGTGGCTGTGTTTCATTTTGTTGCTCAGTGTGTAATTTATAAAATCATAAGTTTAATTTGTACTTTGGTGATACATTTCCTTTGTATGTATAGTTTTAGGAAATTTACTATGGAATATGGAATATATATAATACTAACTAAATACTTTCATTTGCATATATTATTTTCTGCATCTATTTGGTGATTTTTTCTCACACTTGTATTTTTTTCTCTTCCCTGTGCCCAGGTTGAAATACACCATACCAGCGAAATCGGTGGAATTTTTGATGATATCATATATATTAAAGGCGCTTCTATTGTTGGCATGCTACAAAGTTACCTTGGGGCAGAGCGTTTTCAGGTCTCGAATTTTCTTTTATCATTGTTGAAATATTAAACTTCATGTGTTACTTACATGTCACTAGTGGAAAATGGTGCTTTTGCACCGGTTGGTAAGGCTCATATGCACCGGATGCCCAACCGGTGCAAAGCATCCGGTGCAAAAGCCCCCCCCCCCTTTGCACCAGTTCAGTTGCGAACTGGTGCTAAAGGGGGCAGCACGTGGCGGCTGCGCCCGAGCGAACCGGTGCTAAAGGGTCCGCCGCGGAAAAAAAATGTCCCAAATTCAAAAAAAAAATCGAATTATTTTTCACTCCCTCTTTTTTCAGAATTTCTAATATTTTAGTTATTTCACAAGTTTAGTCTCTAACTACCCTTATCTCTAGTCTAATTACTTACTCGTGCTCAGACTTCCCGCTCGGTCACCCATCCTCCCACTACTCTAGCACTAGCACGCTTAACTTCCAAGTTCCTTTCCATCCCGCATCCAAGTGCTTCGCGCCCATGTATGTTATAGTTGTATCATATCAATCCTATTAACATATCGGTCGATCTCATATTTCTTTCTTGTTCGAATTTCAATCTTTTAATAAACAAAAGTAATGATATAATAATAATCTTGAAAATAATTAAATAAACAATAACTTTATTATTTGTATTATTTTTAATTATTTTCAATTTTTACTTTTTCTAATTTTTTTGCCAAACCTAAAACTGAAAATTTGAAAAACTTATAATTTGCTAAAACTAATAGTAATCTTTATGCAGGATGCAATTATTAATTTTAAATTTGAAAAATTAAAAAATATATAAAATCCTAAATTTCTAGAAAAAAACTAAAATCTTCCTACTTTCATATTTTAATTTGGAATTTTGAGAATCTAAAAATTGGCTAACCCGCGGGTAAACCCGGGTGAATTTGGATGTAACTTTTTCCCACGATGATTTTGATATATTATACGTTTTTTTCCGACGTCGTATGCAAAAGTTAATGCGGTTTTACCATTTTTCAAACTTTTTTTGCAAAAAAGATTGAAATTCAAATTTGTTAATTTTCCCTAATAGTAGGTTGCGTAACATACAGGAATCTCACAAGATTTTTATTTTTTGAATTTTCTATCATTTTCTTTTCTGTTTTACAATGTTAAAAAAGGCGATCCGGGGGGGTGGAGGTGCGTGGGGAGCAGAAAATACGAACCGAACCGGTGCAAAAGGGTTCGCGGCTGACGCTAACCCTTTAGCACCGGTTCGTGTTACGAACCGCCAACCGGTGCTAATACCCCCTGGACGTCCAGACTGCACGGACCGGTGCTAATGACCCCTTTAGCACCGGTTCGTGCCAAATCCGGTGCAAAAGCTCTTTGGAGCAAAAAAAACCAAAGCCCTTGTTTCTACTAGTGTGTGCATGGCAGCGCTCTTGACCCAATTCCTTTCATTCGCCTGGATCATGTCATTCTACAGTCCATTTGCTTTTATTCATTTAGTGGGGTTTTTATAGTAAAATGAATACATCATCGCATAATACTATTTATATTACATTAATTGTACTCATCGAGTAAAAGTGAACAATATTATATGTGAGCATATTTGATGTGGAAAATTAGAAAAGCAACAGAGGTATAGGTATGGCATCTCATGTTATATTTTGTCAGCAAGTATGCATAGCAGAAAAAATAGGTAAAGTATTGCTTGCATGAGACTCAAGTACATTATTTTTAGAATACTACCATTTTCATAGAAGGAGGCTTGAACAACGCCTTTCAGCCTAAAACGCTAAGCCAAAGACTAGCAATCTTAACCACAATGGAAATTAAGGACCTCACCTGAACCGACAACTAAGCCGCGTCTTGACCAACGCAGTAACCCCTGAGGAATAATAACATCATGTAAACTCTCCCTGTCGATGTACCATACACGCTGAGTGCCTTAAGAAGTCTGTGAGTGGGTCGCATGATTTAGTCTGTCTCAAGGAATGCACCATCCTGGAGCCATCGGCTATTGCGTACATTTGCACCCCGGAAGCTTGACCATGAGCAGCACAAAGACCGGAGCAACGCATCACCAGATCCCATGTATTCCACAAGAAAAAAGTGTCTCAAAATGATTCTTTCAACAAAAGAACAACGCGGATGGCTGATCCGTACCTTAATCTCGACTTACGCTCAAAGAAAAAATCTGAGTGGGCGAGACTAGTACAGGCAGTCTTCAGCGAGGCCTCCATGGACGGGATCACGGGAACAACGACGTCTTAAACATGTTTCTTTCAACAGAAAAACAATGCCATCGCTGACCCATGCCTGCAAATCTGAGTGGGCGAGACTAGTACTGGCAGTCTTCGGCGATGCCTCCATGGAGGGAAACAACGACCACAATCACCGTTGCCATGGGAACGAACTGAATAAATGAAGGACGCCTCCATGAAGGGGAACACCACCCACAATCACGGTTTCTACGGGAGCCAAGTGAAGACATGCAGGAGTTTTGCGCAGAGTATGGCACACCCCTCATCCCTGACCATCGGGTCTTGGAGCAGCACACCAGCCATGTTGGTTTCCTTTGCTACGACACCACTTCTGCAGCACAAAAGTAAGAGCATCTCCAGCCGTCTCCTCGACGAGGCCCCCAGGACGCCTTTAATTTTGTCATCAGGATGGACGAAAACGGTCCAGTCGCGCCCCAGGTTCCTCGTTTTCGTCCGGATTAGGCCTTTCATCCGTCCGGAGAGTCCAGGCCATCCCCGGCCCCCCGGGAGCGCTCGGGGACTCCGGACGAGAGAAAATCGCGGGAACCGTCTGGTGGCCCCAACCTATCGGCGACAATGGATTGGGTTTCTACGGCAATACCCTCGTCTTCCCGATCTACAGCACTACCCTCGTCTTCCCGATCTACGACAATACCCTCGTCGAACGAAAGCTTTGAACTCTCAAGTGGTGCAACATAGACAAATTATATATAATTCGAATAAACATAAAAATTACATACAAAAACTTTAAAACAAACTTAAACTACTACTTCTTCCTAGATGGCCCCGTCTCATCGTCGTGGCGGCGACGCTTCCGGCTCGTCGCCTCCTTGTCGGAGGAAGTTGAGTCCTCCTGGTCGTCAGCGTCCTCAGCCTCTTCGTCCTCCTCCTCCTCCTGCTCCTCCTCCTCTTCCTCGGCCTCTTCCTCGGCCTGCTCCTCAGCCTCTTCGTCCTCCTCCTCGTCGTCATCCCATTCGTCCTTGCTGGCCGGCGGGGGGAAATCGTCGCTGCTGGACGATGCAGCTTGATCCCACCAATGGCGCCATCCAGGCGGCTTCCCCTCGATGTCGGTGTCCGATGGCCAAGAGAGATCGCTCATGGTTGACAGAGGATGGTGAGGAGAGAATAGATGAAACATCGGCCGTCGGAAACCGTATATGTAGGTCTCTCAACGAAGAGAGCGGCCGTTGCTCTTCCGTGGAGTTCGTGCTCCATTACGGCGGTTCTCGCTGTAGAAAGGTATTGGAGATTGCACAGCACCAATAGGGCCGGCGGCTCATGTATATATAGGAGGACACATGTACAATTACAGGTACAACCCTGACAAAACACGGGGACCTATACCTAGTACAGCATGTTACTCAACACCCCCCCGCAGTCGAAGGGTCGGCACCGACACATAGACTGGAGCGAAACTCAGGAAAAGTCGTGGATGGCAATCCCTTCGTCATGATATCGGCAAACTGCTGAGACGTCGGTACGTGAAGAACTCGAACGCGACCGAGGGCAACTTGCTCACGAACAAAGTGGATGTCCAACTCGATGTGCTTGGTGCGCCGATGATGAACGGGGTTGGCAGAGAGGTAAACAGCCGACACGTTGTCGCAGAAAACCACCGTAGCCTTGTCAACGGGACAAGAGAGCTCGGACAGAAGCTGACGAAGCCAGGTGCACTCAGCCACAGCGTTAGCCACGGCGCGGTACTCGGCCTCAGCACTGGAGCGAGACACGGTGGGCTGCCTCTTGGAGGACCAAGAGACGAGCGACGAGCCGAGGTAGACGCAGTATCCGCTGGTGGAGCGTCGCGTGTCCGGGCAGCCCGCCCAGTCCGCGTCCGAGTAGGCAACGAGGTCAGTCGACGTCGAGGGCGAAGCATGCAGCGACAAGCCATAGCCCATGGTGCCACAGACATAGCAGAGAATCCGCTTCACCGCGGCCCAATGAGCATCCCGAGGGGCATGCATATGTAAGCACACCTGATGCACAACATACTAGAGCTCCGGACGTGTCAGCGTCAAGTACTGGAGGGCACCGACGATGGAGCGGTAGAACGGCGCATCGGAGGCCAGCGACCCATCACTGGCTGAGAGCTTGGCCTTTGTGTCGACAGGAGTCGGGGTAGGGTTGCAGTTAAGCATCCCTGCACGCTCGAGGAGCTCGTGAGCATACTTCCGTTGATGAAGGAAGAACCCGTCCGCACGCCGGACAACCTCGATCTTGAGGAAGTAGTGGAGCGGTCCGAGATCCTTCAATGCGAACTCAGCGCGAAGACTGTCGGTGAGCTGTCGAAGAAGACCAGCGGTGGAGGCCGTCAAGATGATGTCGTCGATGTAGAGCAGCAGGTAGGCCATGTCGTTGCCGGTCCGGTAGACGAACAGCGACGCATCGGAACGCGTGGAGGGGAAACCAAGCTGATGCAGGAAGCCAGCGATGCGCTGGTACCAGGCGCGGGGCGCCTGCTTCAGTCCATACAAGGACCGAGAGAGCAGACACACGTCATCAGGGCGCTCGGCGTCGACAAAGCCGATGGGCTGCTGGCAGTACACCTGCTCCGACAGGTGGCCATGAAGGAAGGCGTTGGAGACGTCCATCTGATGCACCGGCCACGCGCGAGAGGCGGCAAGGTGCAACACCGTGTGGATCGTGCCTGGTTTGACAACCGGGGCGAACGTATCCGTGAAGTCGACACCGGCGCGTTGCCGAAAGCCGCGCACGACCCAGCGCGCCATGTAGCGCTCGAGAGTACCATCAGAGCCAAGCTTGTGCTTGAAGACCCATTTGCCGGTGATGACGTTGGCGCGGGGGGGCCGGGGAACCAGTTCCCAGGTCTGGTTACGCTGCAGCGCGTCGTACTCCTCCTGCATGGCAGCGCGCCAGTGCGGGTCAGAGGGAGGAGGTGAGAGGGAGGAGGTGGACGCATCAGCAGGTTCCGGGCCGGTCGACGGGCCAGCTGGACCGGCCTGGTGACCGGGTGGGCCGGCCGGTGGGCCGGTTTGACCGGGCGGCCGACCGGGCGAGGGGACGGAGGTCCCTGGACACCACTCCGGTTGGCACCGGTCTGAGGGCCGGTTTGGACCGGGCCGGCCAGTGGCATGGCCGGTTTGACCGGGTCCTGGGCCGGCCTGGACGGTCGCGGGGCCGGTCGAACCGGCCTGGTGGCCGGGCGAGCGGCTGGGAGGTACGCCGCCATCATGCAGCAGGACACTATTGCCGCTGGCCCAGAAGGCAGACGTGGCGGACGTACTGGTCAGCGGGGTAGCGTGTCGACGGCCGCCGCACGCCCGCACGTGCGCGGGTGAGCATGGGCTCAGGGGGCGCAGCAACGGGCGGCGAGGCGGGCGACGAGACGGCCGATGAAGAGGCGGCCGAAGGAGACACCGCGGGCGACGGGGGCACCGAAGGCGCCTCGGGCGTCGCGGGCGACTGGGGCGTCGGGGGCGATGCTGCAGACGACGGGGGCGCCGGGGGCGCCGCGGGCGATGGAGACACCGAGGGACAAGGCGGGGCCGACGCAGAGGGGGCCGCCGCGGTCAGTCGTCGGCGTGCGGCCACAAGAGGGCCAGCGGTCGCCGGGGGCGTCGTCGGAGGTGTCGCCAAAAGTCCCTGCTGAAACAGAAAAACTAACTCGTCAAAGTACACGTGCCGGGAGGTGAGGACACGATGGGAGACTGGGTCATAAAAGCGGTAGCCCTTGGTGTTGGCGGGATAGCCGAGAAACAGACAAGGGAGAGAGCGCGGCGCAAGCTTATGCGCGGTGGTGGCGGCAGTGTTGGGATAACACCGGCAGCCGAATATGTGAAGGTCATCGTAGGTGGGCGGCGCACCGTAGAGTAGGTGATGCGGCGTGTATGACCAACGCACACGACACGGGCGGATGTTGACGAGGAGAGTCGCCGTGGCAAGAGCATCCGGCCAGAATCGTGGGGGCATGTATGCATGGAATCGGACGGGTGCGGACGCAGTCGTTGAGGGTACGAAGCATCCGTTCGGCACGACCGTTCTGTGGAGAGGTGTATGGACACGTGAGGCGGAAGACGGCGCCATGGGCGGCGAGAAGTGAGCGAATGGTGATGTTGTCGAACTCTTTTCCGTTGTTGGTTTGTAAGGCGTGGATGGGGCGACCGAACTGAGTGGAAACAAAGGCGAAGAAGGCGGTGAGGGTGGTGGCAACATCGGATTTACGACGAAGGGGAAAAGTCCATACAAAATGTGAGTAATCATCAAGAATCACTAGATAATAATTATAACCAGGATTGCTCGGGACAGGCGAGGTCCAAACATCACTATGAATAAGTTGAAACCGAAAAGATGCGACTGTGGAGGAGGAACTAAATGGGAGGCGAACATGTTTGCCTAAACGACATGCTTCACAAGAGTGGGCATCCGTTTTATTACAAGTAAAGGAGAAGCCTTGCATTATTTGACGCAGAGTGGCGGAGCTAGGATGGCCGAGGCGGGCGTGCTAGAGGTCGACGCCGGCGGAGAGGGCGAGTGGGCTGCCGGTGGTGGTGGAGGCCAAACCAATAGGGTACAGATCGCCGGGGCTGTCACATCGGTGGAGGAGCATCCGAGTACAACCATCCTTGACAGAAAAACCAAAGGCGTCAAATTCCACACTCACAGGATTATCACGACAGAAGGACTTAATGAAAACAAGATTTTTAATCAAGTCAGGAGAAACAAGAACGTTATTTAGAGAGAGGAGTGAAAGTGGAGGGAAAAGAGATGGAACCAGTGTGAGTAATGGGAAGAGCATGACTGTTGCCAACGATGATGCGAGAGGAAGTGGAAGCGGGTGTAGAAAACGAGATGTTACCGGGGTGCGCAGCCATATGCGCGGAGGCGCCGGTGTCCATGAACCAGTCGCCACCGCCACCATACGTCCTAGCGGAGGGGACGCTCTGGAGGGCGGTCAGGAGCGCAGGGTCCCACGAGGCCGAGCTCGAGGGGGCGGCGTAGGCCGGGGCGTGCTGGGGGGCCGCGTAGAAGGCCTGGTGGGTGGCCGGACGCGGCCCCATGATGCCCGGGTAGGGGGCGCGCGGCATGGGCATGGAGTAGGCATGAACGACCCCAGTCCATGGATTGTGACCAGCGGTCCATGGCGGAGGGGCGGTGTACTGAGGTGGACGAGAAGCGGGGGCGGTGGCGTTGGCGCCACCATTGCCACCGCCGTTGCCACCACCGCCACGGCGATGACGTCCGCGACGACCACCGCCAGAAGTGGCCGCCTGCCCGGTCCAAGGGCCTGTTTGACCGGCCTGTGCTCCGGCTGGACCAGTCCACGACCCGGCCTGGCCGGCCTGGTTACCGGACTGGCTGGTCCAGGGGCCGGTCTGACCGGCCTGGTGCCCGGCTGCGGGGAAACCCGGCGGCGATCCCGTGGGGCGAGGCGCGGGAGCCTGGGCACCGCGGGAGAAGCCGGCGACAAAGGCGGTATGGGCCGCCCAAGCCCGGAGATGCTTGAGACGACGCTCCTCGAGGCGCAGGTAGGCCACAGCCTGCTCGAAGGTGGGCGTGGTGAGGAGCGTGAGGTTGGAGGCGGCGTTGCTGAGATCCTCGCCGAGGCCCGCTGACAGGGTGGAGAGCATGATCTTGTCATCGATCGGGAACTCCAAGTCGCGGAGCTCGTCGGAGAGGCTCTTCAGCTTGAGGGCGTACTCGTTGAGAGACAGGTCGTTCTGGTGGGTGCCGAAGAACTCCTGCTGGAGGAAGGTGACCCGCTGTATTTTGTTGTCGGTGAAGAGACCGGTGATCTTAGCCCAGACCGTGTGGGCGGAGTCGCCGTCGTGGACGACGGTGCGGAAGATGTCATTGGAGACGGTCTGGTAGAACCAGCGGATGACGGTGGCGTCGATCGTGAGCCACTCGGGGTCGTGCGGCATGGCGAGGAGGTCGATGGTGCCGTCGACATGATCGAGGAGATCATACTCGCGGAAGAGCAGCCCGAAGTACGTCTTCCACGGGAAGAAGTTGGCAGCGGTGGTGGAGAGCTTCACCGGCATGCGCTCGGCGATGGGGATGTCGCGGATGACGACGACGGAGGGGCAGGCGAAGGGGTTGCTGCTACCGGAGCGGGGGGAGTTGAAGGGGTCGGAGCCGGAGGAGGAGAAACCGGCCATGGCAGAACCGGTGGTGGTGGTGGGAGGCGGAAGCTGCTAGGGCTAGGGTTGGGGTGGAGGAGGGCCGGCGGCGCCCAAGGAGGAGAGGGGCGACGGCTAGGGCTAGAGAGGGGAGGGAGCAGGCGGCGCCCTAGGGGAAGGGGGGCGGCGGCTAGGTCAGGGCCGGAGGGCCTCTGATACCATGTAGAAAGGTATTGGAGATTGCATAGCACCAATAGGGCCGGCTGCTCATGTATATATAGGAGGACACATGTACAATTACAGGTACAACCCTGACAAAACACGGGGACCTATACCTAGTACAACATGTTACTCAACACTCGCGTCGAGGCCACTTCGACCGTTCCCGATGAGGCATTTGGGATCTCCAGACCACTTCGCGGACCATTACGGCGGTTCAATGCGTCGAGGGCATTCCGACGGTTGCCCTTCCCGGCGACTGCACTGTCGCTATGCACACGGTGGGTGCGCGTCGGAAGGCGACCATGAGCTCGCCACTGGAAAAATGGGCCTCCCGAGGTTAAAAAACAATACATCCATCCGCCGCTAAATAGTGCCGGATTTCGGCCTGGGAGCCCAATGGCTGGATGCTCTAATGGAATGCCGCCACCAAGTACGTCAGTACCATGCTCCACGATGCCACGTAGCCCACGGACTGTCGTACCAATAGAGGTGGTTCCCCTGCCATCGGTAACCTTTCTGAGCATTCGCCGTGCCACACCGCCATGCCAGCATGCCTCACACTGTTGTAGCCACTGCGAAACTCATTTGTCATCATCTAGGGAGGAAATTGCGCTCAACACCAGCTGTTGGGGAAGATTTTGCACAGAACCACAATAATGGTTTGTTGTTGCACAAAACACCATATTTTGTTGTAATGAATTGCATAGAACACAAAACAGGTGATTAACACAAAAGACCTATAATTAGGCATCGGGCCCACTGTGAGGAGCAACGTGGCATCCATAGTGGCCGTTGGTGTCCTTTGACCGAGCCACCTCAACGCCGCTATGCACTCCATCTCCAATGGGAGCGTTGCCATGTAGGTGAAGCTCGATGAGTAGGTTGCAGAGGTTCCAGATGGAGGGCATTGCCGGCAAGGTCAAGCTCCGAGAGCAGTGGCACGTTGATGAGCCCGAGTAGGGAGGCGTCGGAGAGGGAGTTAGTCATGACGTAGATCGACTCGAGGGTGGGGAGTACGTGCAACAGTCTTAGTGGTAGTAATGGCGTATACGCTCAACGCCAACGTCAACGAGGAGTAGTGGGCGCTTGGGCGGAGAGCGCAGCAGCCGCCGCTACCTACAGGTCAGGAGAAGTACCGTCGGGTCAAGGGCCTCTGCGCGTTCCGCACCATGGCCGTTGTCGATGGCGCATGTTTCACCGCACCAGTGCCGATCGGCCGAGGACCATTATCGCGGGCACCGCCGCGCCGTGAGAATGCAGAGCGGCGTTGTAGGTCCGATGAGATCCCGCCCGCCCAGCCCGACGTACACTGAGTATGAGCTTCGCCCCCAACCTCTGTTGGCGGACGCAAATCGGCCACAAGCGCTCTAAGAGTGGGCCCAAATTGAGTAAATGGTCATCAACGCTGTTAATCATCTGTTACGTGTTCTGTGCAACTAATTACAACAAAATATGGTGTTTTGTGCAACAACAAACCATTGTTGTGGTTTTGTGCAAAATCTTCCCCAACAGTTGGTGTTGCCTGCAATTTCCTCTCATCTAGGACACCACCGCTTGCACCACCATGGTGCTAATACGTACATAAAATGCTATTGTTGGCATAGCCAGATACATCATTGGTTGCTGACCGAGGTACACGGTACAGCTATTATGCCACTGGTATATTTTTTTTTGAAACGGGCAAAAAAGCTTTTGCCTTATATTAATATAGGAGAAGAAAACATAGGGATGGCAGAAGCCATAAAAAAGAGAAAAGGATCAAAACGGGGGGGAAAGAACCACGCCCCCCCCTAAGGGAAGAAACCGAGATCGATTAGCCTAAAAGATCTTTGAGACCCTTAGCGCCGGCAAGGATCCAGTTCCTTCCCTCCTCCCTAACTTTATGCATGATCACCGAGGGTAAGGAAGATTTGTTGTTGAAAACCCGCTCATTCCGCTCCTTCCAAATCTCCCAGGAAACGAGCATGATGGCTGTTCGAAGACCCTTGGGGGAAGAGATGGGGGCTTTGGCAATGGCTTGCCAGTAGTCCAACACCTTCGGCCTCGTTGTGTTGAGACACAGGGCAAGGTCCGGGCATGAGAGCCACGACGCCGCTGCGTTCCATATTCTCTTGGAGAAACGACATTCGAAGAGGATATGTCGGGCCGTTTCCGGGGAGCATCTACAGAGCTGGCAGGAAGGGTTATGAGGCCATCCTCTTTTGGCCAGACGGTCGGCTGTCCAGAGACGGTTTTGGACCGCAAGCCAGGCGAAAAAACGGCACTTCGGAGGGGCCCAGGTCTTCCAGACGATGTTGCCAAAGGGGCAAGGGAGGGCTGCCATGAACTGAGCATTGTAGGCAGATCTAGCTGAATAGCAACCATTAGGAGTCAAAGTCCATGTAATGGAGTCCTCGGTGCCGGGAGAAAGAGCAACGTTCGCGACGAGATCCCAAAGGCGGACATACTGATCCATATGTTCCACAGTGAAAACCTCAACCGCGATGTCGGACACCCAATTGTGATCGTGAAGGGCGTCACGGACCGACCGGTTCTTCCTTTTTGACGCCTTGAAGATCAGAGGGGCCAAATCCTTGGGAGGGGTACCGTTGAGCCAGGACGAGGACCAGAAAGAGGCCTTTTCGCCGTCGCCGATGGAGACCTTGGTAGCCGCATTGAAAAGGTCCCGGTCAGAAGCATCATTTGGCGTATCCGAACCAACCCAAGGTTTATCCGGTGCCGTCCATCCGTACCAAAGCCATCGGAGTCTCAGAGCACGAGAAAATTTTCCAGGTCCAGGATCCCGAGGCCACCAAGCTCTTTCGGGCGACAGACTTTCTGCCAGTTGACCTTGCATTTCCCCCCACTCGCCTCCTCCTTGCAAGCCCAAAGCATACCGCGGCTGATCTTCGCAAAAGCCTTTAGGATGCCCTTGTCTGCTTTTAGGGCTGTCAGCAGAAAGATAGGCATAGAGGAAAGCACCGATTTAACGAGGGCGGTGCAACCGGCTCTGTTCAGGAACCTTCCTTTCCAAGGGTTAAGGCGCGCCATCGCTTTATCGATGTAGGGTTGAAGATCTGCCCGCTTGAGCCGTCCAAGAGAGAGAGGCAATCCCAGATATTTAATGGGGAAGGGAGCCATTGTAGCTGGGAAGTTATTCAAGAGATCATGCAGATCTATATTGGTGCATTGTATAGGGGCGATGGAGCTTTTCATCACATTAGTCACCAGCCCCGTGACTTCTCCAAACTTTTGAAGAATATTGGCGAGACCCGACAAGTCATGGGCTGTAGGGGTCAAGAAGATAGCCGCATCATCTGCGTAAAGAGAGACTCTGGGACCCTCTAAACCGCCCGGCATAGCATGAAGAAGCCCTGAGTTAGTAGCCTCGTCCAGAATCTTTTGTAGCGGGTCGATGGCGATGTCGAAAAGAAGTGGAGAGAGGGGGTCGCCCTGCCTGAGACCGCGGCCATGTCTGATGTTCTTTCCTGGGATTCCATTAAGGAGAAACCGAGAAGAGGCCGTAGATAGGAGTGTCGTTAAGAGAGCCCTCCATCTCTGAGGGAAACCGAGGCGCTGCAGAAGATCCAGCAAGTACTCCCAACGAACGGAGTCGAAGGCCTTTGCGATGTCAAGCTTGATGAGGAGAGCAGGCGTTTTCCTACGATGAAGTTTGCGAGCCGTGTTTCTGACGTACATGAAGTTGTCATGTATAGTTCTAGACTTGATGAAGGCGCTTTGACTCCGAGACACGATCTCATTCATCTTAGGGCTGAGCCTACGTGCCATGGCTTTGGCAATAATCTTCGGAATCCCGTGGATGAGGCTAATAGGTCGAAAGTCAGAAATAGCGTCCGCACCATCCTTCTTCGGCAGCAGAACCATATTGGCGGTGTTTAAGATATGAAAGTTCTGCGTCGAGAGTTCAGACAAGGCGTTAATGACTTCCATGAGATCTTCTTTAATAATATCCCAGCAGGAACGGAAGAAGGCCATAGAGAAACCATCAGGCCCGGGAGCCTTATCGAGAGGTAAATCCTCTATGGCTTCTTTGATCTCCAATTCCGAAAATGGAAGGCCGAGGTCTTCCAAGGGGTGTGTCGTGAGGTTTAAAACCCCCCAGTTGAAATCCAGCTGGCGAGGAGGCGGGCGCCCCAAAGTGCGGGAGAAGTGCTCGAAGATGAGCTTGTCCTTTTCGTCATGAGTAGAGGCCCATCCGCCGTTGTGCTTGAGTCTTAAGATGTGGTTCTTACGCTTCCTGGCGTTGACCCGCAGGTGGAAGAACTTAGTGTTTGCGTCCCCTTCGCGGATATAACGGATTCTGGAGGCTTGCCGTTTGCGAGATCGTTCCAGAGCTGCAAGACCTTTTACCCTCCTTTTGAGGTCAGCGCGGAGACCTCGCTCCTCAGGGGACAGGGTGCGAGATTCCTGTGCAACGTCAAGTTGCAGAATGACATCCAAGGCCATGAGAAGTTGAAGCTTGCAATCAGAGAAAAGGCTTTTACTCCACGACTTCAGACCAAACGCCGTAAGTTTGAGCTTGTGATTAATCTTGTGAACCGGCTGAGTGTGGGAAGAAGGCGCCGACCAAGCACTTTGGACTATTTCCTTGAAACCCGGCATTTTGGTCCAGAAAGACTCAAAACGGAAGAGAGGAGGCTTCCGCGGCCCACTTTGGTTGGAGAGGAGAAGCGGGCAGTGATCCGAGAGAGAAGACGACAAGGCGTGAAGCACATGATTCTCAAACACTAAATCCCAGCCGGCGTTGCAGAAGGCTCGGTCCAAACGCACCAAGGTTGGGGATTCTCTTTCATTGCTCCAAGTGTATTTTCTGTTTTGAAGCTTCAACTCCTTAAGTTGGCATGTCACTAGAGCTCTTCTGAAAAGCCCCATCATACGGAAATTAAGATTATCGTTGCTCTTGTCTTCCGCTTGGTAAATAAGGTTGAAGTCGCCAATGATGAGCCACTTGGAATCGTCAGCTGGCTTGGCAGCGATAGCTTCATTAAGGAACTCTTCTTTCTCAGTGTTATCTGTGGGACCATAGACAGGTATAAGTTATTGGTATCGTACCCTGGTACGCTACTAGTTGTTTCGAAGCTAGTAGTGTGTCCCATATTCCCTATGCAACATATATTTATGTTGGTAATGGTATTATTCCCCAACACCATACGCTTGTAGTAATGTTTCCACAAAAAAAAACAAAATGTTGCGTGGCCTGCCATGGGTATGGTGGATCTGGGTGTTTTTTTTACGTGTGGTGGATCTGGGCGTTGACACTACGCTCTCTCCCTATCCTGGTCCGTGAGTGCTTCGAAGCCCTCCACAGGAGGTGTGCGTCGCCTTCTTCTCCGACAACTACGACGGCGGAGGGCCCGCGAAGCTGGGTAGTCACGAGAGTCCCTACCTCGAGCGGATGGCGGCATCCGGGTCGGAGATGCTGGACGAGCTCCTCCGATCCCATGCGGCGCAGGTCCGATCCGTGCATGGGGATGCGGCGCTCGAGCTCGTCGGGCTTTAGGTCCGCCTCACTGCCACCAAGGTGCCTAGATTCAGGCATTGGACGCGTTCCACACCCAAGTCGACATGTACTTGTGTTGATGCGCCGACTCTCAATGGACGGATCCTTGGTCGTCCGCCTTGGCCCCTTCGTGCGTGCATGCACGGTCCCGAGCGGCATGTGAACCGGCCGACCGCTCCCTCCACGAATTCGACATTGAAATCGCCCCGTATGTACCTCAAATTTGGAGGGGAAGCGGGAGAGGGGAGAGATCTAGTAGGATTGGTGGTCTTCTGAGAAGGGAATTGAAAGAGGAGGTAGGGAACCAACGGCTCTCCATCCATACCTCGTTGTCGAAATCCATGCACATCTACGATTGGATGCAACCCTCCGTCGGTGGGGTTCTTAAACCATCAGTGGGAGGAGGGGAGGCGAGGAGGGGCACCTGCATGGCAGCCCTGCCATTGTTTGGATTCAGGTGGCGAGGAATGGCACCAACACATCTGCTCTCCTCGATCTAGATCGAATGTTTCTCCTCCGCCTAGGGTTTGTGTGTGGGGGGTGGGGGGAGGGGGCTGAAGATCGACGGAGCCAGGGCATGGGACTTTTAGAGAAGAATGAACGGGTGCAAGATCAAGGTGAGGACGAGCTCGCCGGGAAGAGACATGCTCGCGATGGAGAGAGAGCTCGAGGGGGAGGAGAGAGATGGAAGCCGTGTGTGTGGTGTACGAGAGGATAAGGGTGGAGGTGTGCCATGTGCTTGTGGTGAGTGTGTCGTGTCTCACCGCGTTGGCTAGGTGGGGGGTGTTGGGTGGCTAGATGTAGAGGGTCACCACCGGGGGAGGAGGGGGTAGAACCACTACCCTGGAGAGGCCCTACTGTCTCAAGCACTTATTGGGTTTTGCTCGGCAGTGACCTTGACAACGGCGAGGGTTGGGCAAGAGGCTCTAGGTGGTGGTGGCATTGTCTCTCCCATGTCACCTAGGCTTAGCGAAGCTGGGTGGGTGACTTGAGTGCATTATTAGTTACTACTAAAGGCTAACTTTGCGTAATACTCTATCTGTCTCTGCATTTCCCATTCTGCATGTTATCTGGATCTACAAAAAAATATAATTTATTGCATTATTTTGCACTGCACATGTGAAACTCTTTCAGAAGGCATTGGCTTCATATATTAAAAAATACGCCTACTCAAATGCTAATACGGAAGACTTATGGGCTGTGCTTGAAGCGGAAACTGGTGAACCATGGAAGAATTTAATGAGTGCATGGATGAAGAAACCAGGATATCCTGTCATTAATGTTAAACAGGATGGGAACGAAATCCAACTTGAACAGGTAAATATATATACTGTACTTCATGTGTATTGTGTTGTGCATTCATCTAAATGCTGACCACGGAGTACATACATATATACATGCACGGTTTGTTTATATTTTCTTAATTATTTTATTAATGTACTTGTTGGATTAGTTTTTTTTACACAAAAATGTTGGTTTAGTTTGTGGTGTATCTCTAAGAATCTTTTATTCCTCTACACACTAAGCATGGATTAGACCTTTATTTTTATTGCTTACTGTGAATATGTTGTAATGTTGTGGAAGTGCTTTGGTAGAATTCCTTTGAAAAGTGAAATGTACTCACGCATGAAAAAATGGAAATATCCACTAGTGCCTAAATTAGTATACCAATCCTATAGTGCGAAGAGTTTATAAGGGAGTTCATGTTGCGCGAACGTGGAAAGCTAAGCCAGTTTTCTGCCGCATTGTGTGCTTTGCCTGCTATATGGTAGTACTATTTCATATGTAAACTTGGCCAATCATATAGGGGGCAATAGGCTCCCAAGTGGTTTTGGAAGCTGTCCCTAGAGAGACTATCTTTATGTTTGATCCCATGCCCATCCTTTATTTAAGTTGCTATTTAATTAGCCATTTCTTCAGTCAATGTGCTACTGTTCCAACAAAACTCTCTTCTAACACATCATGCGCATATCCCTACCAAACTGTGAGTTTCTTGTGACCTAACCCTCCCCGCGCGACGGCGCCGCGCCGCGCCTGGGAGGCCGCCGGCGGCCCTCTGCCCGTCCCCTCCTCAAGTCCCCTCTCCCGCCGCCGCCGTCCTGTGCGCTGCTGGGCAAAGACCCGGTGGCATGGCGGCGGCGGCCTTTACCTCCGTCGGCGAC
Organism: Lolium rigidum; assembly: GCF_022539505.1. Classification (NCBI taxonomy): domain Eukaryota; kingdom Viridiplantae; phylum Streptophyta; class Magnoliopsida; order Poales; family Poaceae; genus Lolium; species Lolium rigidum. Next base: position 326,064,402 of record NC_061508.1, on the reverse strand, counting down.
GGGAGGAATCGGCTGCGGCCTCCACCGGTTCCTTCAACTTCATCGACGGCGACGACGGGGCAGCGATGGCCAGGGGCCGCGCGCCGTGGTGGTCGGTTCGTCTGGGTTCCACGGCGGGTCTCCGATCTAGGCCCATATGGGGCTAGGCGGGCTCGTGTGTCCGCCCTCGATCCTCCCTGCAGCTGCGGCGTTTTCCTGGGCTTCTCCCGCATCTTGAGGTGGCCTGGGGCAGCAGCTCCGGGCAAGGATGGCAGTGGGCAGGTATGGGCAGGGTAGAGCAATACCATACCCATACCCGTATAGTCGATGGGTACAAATTTCTACCCGTACCGTGCCCATGGGTATAAAACTTTACCCATACTTGATGCGTGCAGTTGACACACGTCCGTTGGGAACCCCAAGAGGAAGGTGTGATGCAGACAGTAGCAAGTTTTCCCTCAGAAAGAAACCAAGGTTTATCGAACCAGGAGGACCCAAGAAGCACGTTGAAGGTTGATGGTGGCGGAATGTAATGCGGCGCAACACCAGGGATTCCGGCGCCAACGTGGAACCTGCACAACACAACCAAAGTACTTTGCCCCAACGAAACAGTGAGGTTGTCAATCTCACCGGCTTGCTGTAACAAAGGATTAACCGTATTGTGTAGAAGATGATTGTTTGCAGAAAACAGTAAAGAACAATTGCAGTAGATTGTATGCGATGTAAAGAATAGGACCGGGGTCCACAGTTCACTAGAGGTGTCTCTCCCATAAGATAAATAGCATGTTGGGTGAACAAATTACAGTCGGGTAATTGACAAATAGAGAGGGCATAACAATGCACATACATGATATGATAAATATAGTGAGATTTACTTGGGCATTACGACAAAGTACATAGACCGCTATCCAGCATGCATCTATGCCTAAAAAGTCCACCTTCAGGTTATCATCCGAACCCCTTCCAGTATTAAGTTGCAAAACAACAAACAATTGCATTAAGTATGGTGCGTAATGTAATCAATAACTACATCCTCGGACATAGCATCAATGTTTTATCCCTAGTGGCAACAGCACATCCACAACCTTAGAACTTTATGTCACATCGTCCCAGATTTAATGGAGGCATGAACCCACTATCGAGCATAAATACTCCCTCTTGGAGTTAAGAGCAAAAACTTGGCCGAGCCTCTACTAATAACGGAGAGCATGCAAGATCATAAACAACACATAGGTAATAACTTGATAATCACCATAACATAGTATTCTCTATCCATCGGATCCCGACAAACACAACATATAGTATTACAGATAGATGATCTTGATCATGTTAGGCAGCTCACAAGATCCAACAATGAAGCACATAAGGAGAAGACGACCATCTAGCTACTGCTATGGACCCATAGTTTAGGGGTGAACTACTCACTCATCACTCCGGAGGCGATCATGGCGATGAAGAGTCCTCCGGGAGATGATTCCCCTCTCCGGCAGGGTGCCGGAGGCGATCTCCTGAATCCCCCGAGATGGGATTGGCGGCGGCGTCTCTGGAAGGTTTTCCGTATCGTGGCTCTCGGTACAGAGGGTTTCGCGACGAAGACTTTAAGTAGGAGGAAGGGCAACGCGGGGGGCCACACGAGGGCCCCACACGCTAGGCCGGCGCGGCCAGGGCTTGGGCCGCGCCGCCCTAGTGTGGCGGCGCCTCGTGGCCCCACTTCCTTTCCCCTCGGTCTTCCGGAAGCTTCGTGCAAAAATAGGACACTGGGCGTTGATTTCGTCCAATTCCGAGAATATTTCCTTACTAGGATTTCTGAAACCAAAAACAGCAGAAAACGACAAGCGGCTCTTCGGCATCTCGTTAATAGGTTAGTGCCGGAAAATGCATAAATACGACATATAATGTGTATAAAACATGTAGATATCATCAATAATGTAGCATGGAACATAAGAAATTATCGATACGTCGGAGACGTATCAATACTCATACCCGGCGGGTACCTATACCCATTGGGTACCAGGTGGGTAGGTTAAATTGTACATAAGTTTCTTGCAATTTTACATTTATCGATAATAAATTTGATTAAAAAATGAACTATCTCAACTCGATAACAGGTAGTTGAGTACATAAAAATTAAACCAATATAAAAATCTCATTCTCATGTAGTAACTCATAAGTCAATAAAAGTAGATATGTAACATAAGAAATTGACAATAATTGGGCAGGGTATGAGTATACCCGCGGGTACAAAGCAATACCCGTGCCATACCCATGACTTAACGGGTAGGGTATGGGTACTAAAAATGTACACATACCCTGCCCATGCGGGTACGTACCCGCGGGTACCCGTACCCGTGGGTAAAATTGCCATCCTTAGCTCCGGGTATGGCAGTGGTGCTCGTCTTCTTCGTTGGAGGTGGGCAGCCAGATTGGGGTTGTTCGTGGGGATCTTTTGATCTCATGTCCAGTCCCAATAACGAGTTGGGGAGCGTAGCTGCCGGTGAAAACCGTGCTCTGACCTTGGTCATGGCGGACGATGACGACATCACGCGCCGTTACCTTCTTGAAGGCATCGTCGTCGCAGTCTACGACTTCTTACTCCTGCTGCTCTGGGAGAAATCCTAGATTCGATCCCGTATAGGGCGATGGCGGCGTACGACGTCATTCTCCCTCCTAGGGGCATCGTCTATGGAGAAGATGCAAGCTGGAGGGTCCTTAGGTGGAGCGGCGTTTTTCTTTCGTGTTGAAGACAGTGAATCTCAGCGCCGTGGTGCAGCGGGGTAGCATCGTCGGATATGTCATGTTCGACGTGCGCAGCGTGGTGGAGTTGTCTAGCGTCTTGGTGGCAGGCCTCGCAAGGTCATTGCATTGATCTCTCCTGAAGATGGGTATGCGGAAGACGGTGGCGGCGAGGACTTCTGGAGCGTGTATGATGGTACGCGCCGAGGGTCTGCCGGACCGGTTGTGCCACCTGCTCGCCATTGGGCGACTTGTCGAGGCCTTCGGTTTTTTGATGATGCGCGTTGGTGTGATGTCTGGGAGTTGGCTCTGTTCATTGCCCCCCCCCCCCCCTCTCCCCTCATCGGTAGGATTAGCGAGCTGTCGGATTAGCGGGCTGTCGTTAGTTTTGGTGGCTTCGGTTCGATCTTTGTAATTCTTCTTGTAAGGTGTTGTGAATAATCTAATAAAAAAACCGTGTGCATCCCTTGGATGCAGAAGTTGGGGTGATATTTCCCCCATTTCTAAAAATAGATAATGGCCACCTATACAATGATGTCGATTGTTCCACAACCATGGGATGCTAAAAACCAATATTACATGACTAAATTGAACATAGGGACATGTACATTCGTTCATGTCATAGCCTGCCAGGGCCACTGTGCACGCAGCATACATAATAAGCTCAGGTACGGCCTTATTCCCTTCCTCACAACAAAATTAGTTTCGTTAGGGAATTCAACCTTACACCGGGTGTCTAGTCTATTTCACACTTGTTGTCTCAGCTAGTCCCTATAAATTCATTTAACTTTATATCTTTTCTAATAATGGATCATATGTTTTACAGTATAGGAGGTGTTCGGGCGAACATGAAATTTCACCTCAGAATATACTGTTAATTGTAGTCTTATATAAATGAAGACCTAAGACGCTCTTGCATAATTCTTATGACATGAAGCTATATATTGTTAACCTTCCGTTGATCTTGTGTAGTAATAAATATAACAAACCTACCAAAGTTTTTGTTCTTTTTTCCATAGGGATACTGCTTCTTCATCCAACCACTAGTCGCTTAGGCGACTTTATAGATAAATGAATTCTACTATAATTAATGCTCAACAACCCGACATCATAATCCTAAGGCTGGTCATAGTGCATAGTATCATTGACCCGAACTTTTGGCTCTCGGGTGCAGGCGCACCCTATATACTCCAAAAAATGTAGTAATTTCAAATAAAGTCAAAAAAAATTGAATCCTTTTGGGAATCAAAGATAATCAAGTATTGTACTCGTATTAATTTGTTTGGCCAAGAAATGTTTCACATTGACTTCAGGCAAGAAAAAAACAAATCTATGACGAATATAGCGTGAATAGTACTTTAATATAGGACCTCCAAGTCTGTTTTTTTCACCCAGGAAACAAGAGAAGTTATTCCATGGTGAATCTTTCGTATGCGAGTACAATACATGATCATCTTTGATTCCCAAAAAGATTTGAATTTTTTTGACCTTTTTCTGAATTACTAATTTTTTTTTTAATATAGGGTGCGCTTGCTCCCAGGTTCACCCATGCAATTTCCATAGTATCATACACTAGTATCATGCATATGATACTTGTCTATGATAGTATCTCTATAGTGGGTGGTATTATAGTGTAGTATCATAAACTTGTAAATTTATTATTTTGTAGAATCCCAATGTAAATCTATGTGCAAGATCTATTTGGCATTTACTTTTCTCGTAACGTGCACTATGATACAGTATCTACCTATGTTACTCTAATTTTATCTCTCCTCATTAATTAGATGCCACATCATCATTTTTGTGGGCCTAAGATGCATGATACTACCTATGATACTAGCATTATGGCCAGCCTAATACAACGAGGGGTCAATGTCCTCACAGGAAAGATGAGGGTAACTTCAAAAGCTATTGTGGGGCATGCTGTCCTTTGTATTCCTGATACCCATGAAATACAAATTTTGGGGGATGACCCAGTTGAGTGCTCTACACCGAAGAGGATCCCAAGTATTACGTATTGCATTTACGTGTTAAAGTCAACTGAGGCAACAAAACATACTACAAATTGGTTTCAATCTGCATAATGTTGAGCACTTCAATGTCAACGACCATTCAGTAATGAACTTGATATTTGGATATTAAGAAGTACACTGTTGGTCGCATCTAGGAGATTATTCTGAAACAAGTTTTGAGATCTTTGAGGCATCTATCATGGGGCACATTTTCATTGATGGTGTTTCCAGTTTTTTGAGCAATTTAGTTTTTGTGGGATAGTTTTTATTAGAGGAAACTTAGAAACACGGTTAATATTTCTTTTACTTCGGTTGAAAAGATGGGAAATGGAAATATTGACAAGCTTGCCTTTATGTATATGTGATCCGTTATTGATATGTTATTTTGCTTCACATTTTATTTTGTTGTAGGCCCAGTTTTTATTAAATGGATCCTCTGGATCTGGCTTGTGGGATGTGCCAATAACTCTAAGTTGTGCTTCATCAACCAAAATTTTCCTTTTGACAGAAAAGTATTATAAGTTGGATTTATGTGGCAAAAGTGAGAAAGAAGGAAGTTTTTCGATTAAGCTAAATATGAATAAAACAGGCTTTTACCATGTGAAGTATGATAGAGAACTTTCAGCAAAACTTCAAAATGCGTTAGAGGCCAACATGTTCTCTTCAATGGAAAAAATTGGTAAGCACAACATATTTCACTATGAAGTTGTATTTGAAATGATTTTTTGAAACTTACTATATATGACATTATGTTTCCAGGCATATTAGAGAACGCGCGCATGCTTTCCATGGCCCGAAAAGACTCACTTGCATCACTGCTATATATATTGTATGCTTGTCGGAAAGAAGCCAGCTACAGTGTGCTAACACACATAGATGATGTATGTACATCTTGGTTGACCAAGTAGTTCCATTATCTTCATTTTTCTTGAATATTAATTTTGTATGTGTATTTGTCCTTTGTTATACAGATAACTTCAACTATTGCCCAAATATTTACTGATGCTATGCCTAAATTGGTTGGTGATATAAAACAACTGTTCATCAAAGTTCTTATAGCACCTGCTGAGTATGGCATTTTACATTTTATATCTTTATGTTTAGTTTAACATGTTTACTTAAATATACCTTATTCATGTCAAATATACTATCAATCTTATGTAGTTTTTCTCATTATTCCCATATTATTGCTTGATCCTCCTTTATATGCTCTACCTTTTACCAGAAAGTTAGGTTGGGACCCAATTAATGGTGAGGCTGACCAGGATGTAAGTCTAAGATATATTCTATTGGTTGATCTTGTCAAACTTGGACACGATAAGACTATTAATGAAGGTGTTAGGCGTTTCAACATCTTAACTCGTGATCACAACACTTCAATACTTTCTCCGGATATTAGAACGGTCTAATCTTTTCCCTTTCTTCACATGGTGCTCCTATGCTTGTTTCCTCTGTTTGTTGACATGCGATATACTACAGGTTGCATACCTCTCCATGATGCAAACGGCTAGTAGTACAAATAGATCTGGTTATGATGATCTTAGAAGATTCTATAGAGACTCAGCTGATAGGGAGGAAAAGTTGCGTATCTTAGGTGTGTAAGGCTATTTGACTATCTTAAATTAACAAATATTCTTGTTGATGTTTTGTTGGTTGTTCTGAAAGCATTCTACATGATTTCAGGTGTATTATCTTATTGCTCGGATAAGGATATTGTTCTGGAGTCACTGGATTTAATTTTCACCAATGAGGTAGCCTATAAATTTGGTTCATCCTCCCTTGATATACAATGCATGTTTAAATGAGCATGCAATTTAAGTTGAATTCATGAATCACATGCATCTCTTCTTGCAGGTCCCTAATAAGGATGCAATTCATCTTCTTGAATTTATCAGTATAGATACACGTGAAGCTGCTTGGAGCTGGTTGAAGGTATGTTCTCGTATAATGTTAATGCAGCGAAATTTAGAAATCTGAGACTTTTGATCGTGTTAGGAATTTTGGTTCTAGTGGGATTTTTTACCAACTGAAATAAGCTTGTAGGGTATTGTTTTCTGCTTCATAAGTACCCACCTCAAGTGGTATTGTCTTGATTGAGCTCATTTCTAGTACTACTAAATTTCTCCAACTTAAAGGTCGAAGGAGTCTAAATGTAAGGTATTATTAAATGGATATTATTTGTATTATATAACCTAATGAATTTACATTTTTTGATGAAATCAACGTCCAGTCACACCTTAAATATGTATGATTTTAATTTATTTGTGTTTAAGTAGCATACCATTAGACCGATGACTTTTAGAAGTACAATGAGGAGCTAACATGTAATGTTCAAATGGATGCAACGGATATGTACAAATCAAGGCTAACATAGTACTGATCACCTTCCTTCACTTAGTTTGACTCTATAATTCAATGTGGATGGACCCAATGCCTGACTTTCCTAGCTTCACCCTTGAGTAGAATCATATTAATATTGCAATCAATGAAAAGTTGTGCGTGGAAATGACTAGATGTTCATATTATTGTACATTGATGCACTATATGAGGGTAAAGTCAACTATTTCATTAAATTTGTGAGGTAAATGTGCTATAACCATTTAGATGATTTTGTATCACTTATGGATATTATAAAAGGTACTCATGAGGTGCACCATGACCATTACTAATGAGATCAACTATATTTTAATCCTTTTGGTATCTATTATTACCCTCTACTTTTACTTGAGTGTGTTCTTGACTTATAAAACCACTATTTTTTTAAAAGCAACATTAACTTTTTCCATATCCTATTATTCCTCGGGATGTGGAAAATGATTCATGTTAATCTTCCTATGCCGCGGGTTCTCGTGATTTCATTGATGTAATTTAGTCCTGAAGGCGAATCTCAATATCCATCATTACATTAATTTGTCTCATTCCTTTTAATCTTAGGAAAACTGGGATCATATTTTGAAGGTAGTTCCTGAGAAAGACCTATTATGGTGTATTGTGAACAACATTGTTCCACTGGTATATTCACCATAACTTTATATCCGCAGATTTGGAAATTCTTTAACCTTTTGGTATTCAATCTCTCAGTTAATGTGTGCATTAGATCACTACTAATGTGCACTGTCTCTATTTTGTGACAGTTCACCTCCAATGATAAGGCAGAAGAGATCTCCAAGTTCTTCACAAACTGCACGGATCCGGCACTTCAGAGTGCGCTAAAAAGAAACCTCAAGATGGTGAATATAAATATGAGATGGATTGAGGGTATCCGCACTGAGCCTGGACTTGCCCAGGCAGTTCATGCACTGCTTCACAAGACCTAATGCGCATTTCGCTGCTAGTGCTATGATTCTGATGATGCACTTGTTACTTTTAATACTGTGAACTGCAATACCATGTGCTGCTACCTTAGCATGCCTACAAAATGTCTCTCTTTTGCATAGAATGGTGCTTGAATATATCTCTTCCGATGTTAATAAAGTTTCAAGCGGAATATGTTGGTTCGAAGAATGAACCATAAGGCGGGGAAATGAGACTTCCTAGGGTGAAATGCTTTTCACATCGATCGGAAAGAAATTCTTGAAACCAAATGTGAAGCAAACATTCTAATATTTTGAAGTCAAAGTTAAACACCCACATCTCCCAACAAATGAGTAGGCCCTAGCTTTATTTAACAATTGCAACATCATGTCCTAGTCGTTAGACACAAAAGTAGTGTTTGAAAGATACCTATAGTATCCTAGGATAACCCTTTTACACGGATCAAGGATTAGAGTGCAGCTAAGGTGATATGAGTAGGAATATGCTGTCCAATTCATGGTGGATTGTACATTAAGGGGAATAATAGATAGTTAATGACAACTCAAGAATCTAACAATGAATGAAAAGGAAGTTGTCATAGCCATCGTATGGTGTCCCCTAAAAATAGTTTGGAGGTTGTTGTGATGAAGGAATTAACAAACCTAGGTACATCAGTATCACTACAACTCTACAAGGAAAATCATACCTCATGGCGAAGGTTCAATTTTATCATGGGAACCCTTTCTCGTTACATCTCATTTTTAGCTTGAATTTCTTACGCTACAAGTCTTATCATCGAAGGCGTGCCGTAGATCTACTAAGGAAAGCAACCGTAGCGTGACAGAGATTTGGTAACGCAGTTCGATTATTATTAATGCCTACATCTTTGGGGCATGTTTTACGGACACTCCTTACTAGTTACTATCATACTATCGTTTAGGACAAGCCCGCCGCGGTTTACAGAACCATCCGATTTACAACACCATGCTAGTCCAGTGCCCCTGCCGGGGGTAGAGGATCGCACTGTTAGTTAAGGTTACAATGTTCGACACCAAAATGTACGCCACTGTTAGTTACAAATCCAAACGTAGCACTACTCGTACGCATATTCGACACATATCTGAACAATCTCCACCTCTTGACAAATATGATCTTTGCCATTGAAGCTTTCATGCATGAACATGTGTGTGGGTACCTGCAGATCATAAAAAACGAGGCAAAGAGATAAGGATACAAGATCGCAAAACTCCTATTCAATCCTTACACATAACATAAGATTAAATGCACATAGATGCGGCAAGGATTCACCCCAACCCGCAGCCCGTGAGGACTACTCACATATAATATCAAGAGCAAGATCAAACATAGAAATTATTGTGCAAAATACTAAGATTGAAATCAAAATATTCTTACAATAGTCGCCAATTTTCAAGGAGATCTTTATTACAATGGTGATGGCTATGGCTATGGAGGAGATGCAGGATGGAATGGATGAACTATGGGGATGGATCTCCTTCGGTGTGTTGCAGATGGATGTGGTGGATGGCGGCTCTGTTTGGCAACAAATGGCTATCTTTTCAGCATCGGTCACTTCACGACTTTTATAGTGTTTGACCTCGAGAACGCAACGGCACATGGTACGGGCAGACGGTACGGCGGGGCTTGCCTGTACCGGTGCCTGTTAAAGCCCATGTAACCGCCTTTCCAAGCGTAGTCAACTTTGACATGCTCCTGACGCGATTTTCTTCAGTAATTGTAGGTCCATTTGCCATTATGACATGATATCATGCACAACATCCAAAAATAGAAGAGATTGCACATCTTTGCATTGATTAGGCATTAGTGGCAAGTTGAGAGGCAAACTTAGTCAATTTCTTGACTTAGCTAGGGGTTTAAACGCGAGAAATTATGGCATATTTTATAACCATCATATCCCAGCTACACTACCAGACCGGTAAGAAAGAAACTCCGTCAAGAAACAAACATTAATCTTGTGCATTCCACTTGATCTATATGATGACTATCTTGACCGCAACAAGATGGAACACGCCTTTTTGATTGTTCTTGATTGATGAAGTGTTGCGGATTGCTGCTCCATAATCCACTGCGGGAGAGCTTCTTCTTCGCTGCATCTTCATATAACCATGATTACCATATGGATGACAAGCTTAAAGCTCATGATCTCCTCATGATGGCTCATCTTGAACATGAACACCATTTTTTCTTTCTCCATCTTGTTGATGCCTTGAATATACACATGAGAGCCCACTCAATCTTCTTCAAGACATACTTGTAACTTGATATTCTTCATTTTATCCTTCTTGCAACAATGAAGCCAACATATGGTTGAAGGATTGACTATGGATAAATCTTATAAATAAAACTCATTGCTAACATTAGTGCTGATGATTGACCGAAACCCGGCGCACCCTGACCATATCTGGTTAAATCAAAACAAAAAAGAATATTTAGCAAGAGATGCAACGAGATCTCGTAGAGTCCACTTCCAGATATAACGTCACATGTCGGGGCAAGGGATTACTCGAAGGAGCTCAACATCTTGAAAAATTGAGAAAAAGGATGACGAGGACACCATGAGGCTAGCTACAGAGTGCGCAAAGACGGCAGCGAATGCCGTGAACGTTCCTTGACAGACGATCTCGTAGAGTCCACTTCCAGATATAACGTCACAGGTCGGGGCAAGGGATTACTCGAAGGAGCTCAATATCTTGAAAATTGAGAAAAGGATGACGAGGACACCATGAAGCTAGCTACAGAGTGCGCAGAGACGGCAGCGAATGCCGTGACAGACGACCAAGAACGGAAGATGGACAGAAGCACGGAAGATGGATAGAAACGGCATGTACACGGTCATTGCACGCCGCGAACCAGGCACATGCCGATCGTAGTCACTACGGACACTGTCTTCGAGAGCCCGAGATTGCGACGGCTGAGAGAACATGGCCCTCTGCGGCGATGCCAGCGAGCCGCAATATGGTCGGCTGTAGTTGACCAATGCATCGATGGGAGTGACTTGCTCCAAACCAGCATCCGGCCGATCGCCGGTGGCAGCTGACAACACAGTGATATAAGCAGTCGTGCCACGCGCCATGAGGACGAACCTGACACCGGCGAGCAGCCTGCCAGCGATGACTACGACGAAGTACGACGCAAGAGTGTCCTCGCCCACCTGGAAGTTGGCAGTCGCGAGGCCGATGGAAGATCCTGGATGAGGTCTCCATGAGTCTGCCCAATGTGAAGTAGCGCTTACGTCTGTGAAACTAACATATTTTCTGCACTATGTTAGTTTACTGAGTCTTGCACACATCCCGACACACCTATGGATGGTCAAGATACTGGACGTGCAGCTAGAGCAAAAACTCCATGCCCTAAATCAAGAGTTCATACATTGTGTATATCCTTCTTAAAAGTCAAAGCCACCGAAATATAATACTACTCCGTATCAACATCTAACCCACCGGGCCTTGCATATATTCATAGCGCATCATGCACTTGCATAAAGTAAGTTAAGCTGACCATACTGTCCTGTTTGCCATCACAACAGTTTCAGTCGGCAGACAACAACCATAAACATACAAACTTCAATATTCAGTTGCAGCAAAGCAGGAAGAGGTAATAATGATAATTAGCTAAAAGTGCATACATCCGGTGAGATTTAAACAGCAAAAAACAATAAACATACCCTGCATGCCAGGTTTTCGAAACAGGACCATCAAACTAACCGCAAAAGCTTCAATGCTCCCATCCAGCTCCGTGTGCAAATGAAGCCACCACTTAGAGCATCTCCCAAGTGATACCCAAGGGTCGCACTCTTGCACGCGGAAATCACTGGCCATCGCGGTACAACATGCTTGGGTACAGCCAGAGGGGCTGCAGCCTTCGGCACCAGGCTCTCATGTATCTAAGCGAGGGATTGTCATCGTCTCCCAGCGAGTATACACTCCAAGCTGGAGAGTAACGGGCATAGTACAAACACTTGCTTCTCCCTCCCCACCGTTCTGGGCCCATGAAAGAAACCGGTGGGCTCATCACATGCCCCCCTAGAAAGAGAGCCCAGCTGTCGAGGTTTTTCATCTCTACCCATTTTGCAGGCTTGGTTGACATGTCGAGGTGGTCGATCTGAAAACGGGTAACTCTGAGAAGCATGTCACCACAGACCACTAGCCATGAGTAATTCTGGTTACATAAAAATCTGAAACCGGGCAACTTTGTAGTTGCTATCTCCTGCATACCAAGTTGGGGGGCCAGCTGTAGCCTGTAGATTCTATTACCATAGTCCGTGGCGATGAACTGACCATTGAACTCCACAATCTGACATAACCATTTATTAGAGAGTTGGAGTTCATACCAAGAGTCGCTTCCAACTGGCCAATCAAGTAGTGAAAATCTAGTATTGACAAGGAGGTGTGAGTTGGGTGATGCAAGGGGAGCTGTTAGAAAACCACAAAAGTGCTTAATGTAGGAAGACTGCTCAGAGCTACTGTACAATACCCCAGGTGGATGTGAAAACTCCGGAACGCTTAACTCACCACACTCAATGCTAAGCGGGAAATGTGGAGGTGAAACCTCGGTACCACTGAACGGATCAACAACAAGACAATGTTGACTGCTGCAAAAGATAAGTTGACCATAGGAAGAGCCAGCAAAATACATCTCATGCAGAGTTACTTCATCAATCTGGCAGTGCATGGTGGTGTTTGGTTTGGTTGGATCAATGACCTTACATGTCCGTAGCTTCTGATGACCATTGTCGGAAGGAATATGAGGAGCAGGGACACGGATATTAGGTTGGATGAGGAGAGGTGGGCATAAGGTGTATTTGGATGGGTATGAAGAGAATGCAGCACGCCATGGCGGGCAGGTTGCAGCAAATGCGAGAATGTCACGGAGGGAGCTTAACAGAGGCAAAATAGAGTGCAGCAGTTCATGTGGGAGATCTTTCCAACCTTGGAGTCCGCACACAACAAGATGTGTGGAGGCAGAGGCGACAAACCAATTGTTTGGTGTTTGCATGATGGCAAACTATCTGCAACACATAGTGAATTCAAGGCAAACAGATTAGAGAGGGCAAAGAAAAATATCTATATAGAGAATATATATATAATAGATGTGTAGAACACTTATGCTTATCTATGGTTTTAGCATGCATCTTCCACGGATGAGATTAAAATAAAAAATTGTTACGTCCTCAAACATGGGTCGTGTAAAAATACCAATGTTGACACATACAATCAATTCTAACAGGTTCCATGTCTATCCGTGCAAGACAAATCAATCTGAAGAACCAGCCAGCCCAAATAGTAACCTAATTAAGTTGGTTCAGATGACATATACAACTAGATGATTCCCCGCACCTTAGTGCGGGAACACTCGTAACCGTGTATATATGAAATGTTTGTATTGTATGCCAAACAAAAATTATACTCTAGAAAATATCAAATTTAAACGAAGCAATAATTTGACAAGCACCTGTAGGGCAGAAGAAACATGAGTACCTAATACCGCAATCTAGTATACCAAAATTTAATGTTGAGCATCAACCATCAGGTGAATAGGTATGCATCGGGCATGGATGAGTTGCTTAAATGAGTCGCAATGTGGACAAAAGAAACAGACTACCTAGTCACACACACCGAAGAAAAGGGTAGAAGAATAGATATGCAAATGTACTGCTCGACCATGAGCCTGGAGCTGCACCATGGTCCATGCACAGGCAAGCGGGGAAACAGATTCCCTTTTGCAGCCTAGCAGGGTGCTACCCACCCTGATAGAGATAGGCAGCACGATTGGCATTCTAAAGCGTCGTCCCCTGGTCCCCAAGCCAATACGTGAGTACCTAACCAGACGGGGCGCAGGGATTCATAGCACAATGACCACGACAGCAGAAACTGTCAATCAGCGCGGAGCACGGACAAAATCAGCTCTCTTGTTAGAGAAGACGCGAAGACTACGGGAATGGAAGGAGAGAGCAGCTTCTATAAATAACAATCCTATGAGTTCTCTTGGGAAGACGAAGGGAAGAAAATTCATCAATGTGTGAATCTAATGGAAACGGATAAGTGGGCAGTAATTTAGGAGTTAGAGCAATGTTGCAGTGGAGAAGATGTGTCGACGTGGAGAAAATATCTGAGATAACAATAGGATACATAATGCGTTGACTGTGAGATGCTGACATGTCTTGGGGGAAAAATCGACCGGTGGCATGGCTTCACCGGATGGCCTGGCATACAACTCAATTGAAACGGATTGAAGAAACGGGACCGGTGATGTGACATTCTTGCATGTTAAGAGAATTCAACTTAGTGGGTCCTATTTAGAGATATTACAGTTTATAGATACGTTATTTGGAAGGAGAAAATAACAAAGCCCACGCAGTCCAAATCTATTAGAAGGACACAGAGAGAATACAATTTGCTCTGTGGTATATAGCTGGGAATGAAAATCGAAGATAAATGATGTCAACATTAATTAGAAACTAAGATATGGAGACAAAACAATCTTCTCTTGCGTATACGTCCATTCACTGCCAGGTTGTCCCCAAATCACCATTTGATGGATCCCACCATGTTGGCACATGCTGGTCCAGGCGCCACCTACAAATTTGATTTTCTGCTCGCTTCGGTACTAACTTCTATGGTTTGGAACAAGTAGAAAACATGGTCATGGACTTGGCGGGCTTAGGAAGAAGATGGCATCAATGTGTCATGGAAAGTGTCAAGAGTCATCCTGTGTCTAGCAGCTGGCTAGCTCGCTCCAAACCTACATATATGCATTTGAGACATACTTGTCCGACATATTTGTCTCCTGCATGTGCCTTACTAGTTTTGTAGATTGGAGGGATATGAAAAATATGCAATTATTCGACTTATAGGTATTGTACTTATTTGTGTTCACACGAGAAAGTGTTGGACTTTCCCTAAGAGGATCCACTTGATTAAGAATTAATAAATGTCTAACTGTGTTTACGCATAACTATGAACATCTAAAGGCTATGATCAAGTATAATAAGGGTATACTAGAACGATTTGCACACATTGTTATATCCATGTGTGCTAAAAAGGTAACACATATCTAATGTCTCCAATTTGGGTTCAAATTATATTGTCAATAATTTCTTACATCTTACTTCAAAAACGAACACTACACTAACATTGAGCTATGATTAATTCAATACATAAAATTCAAACCAAATCCACATGAAATTCATAAATAGCTTGATTTTATAACAGATTTCTTACAAATGTAATAATTGCATGTATATAATAAACTTGCCTAAAAACTGAAATCTGGAGAGAATAGTAAAGAGCATTGAAATTTTGATTTCCATTTTTAGCTTTTAATATTTTGTGATAAAGGACCGGTGTTAGTGTAACATAATAAAAATTGGAATGTTCCTTAAATATGCACTCCGTTGAATGTATAAAACCATGGGTCGACACAAACAGAACATTAATGTAAAATAATCGGCATGGATGAAAAATTGATGCCTTGATGGTAACTAACAAAGTTCATGGCGGTCAAGAGCGGCAGAGCAATGGTGCATCTAAAAGAATGAAAGAGTAACAGCATATAAGGCATGCATGTAGTCGTTTATGAAGAGTCAGCACATTCATTGAATTATACTTCATATATACATATACAAGCTAAATTATCAGGTGGATTAAGGAAGCATATTGGTGTTGTGGCTATAAAACTAATGGTTGGAAGAAACAATAGTCAAAGAAAGTGAGTACGATAAGGTATGAAATTATCATGAGATTGTGTAAAACATAATATTTAAGCTTTTCTATGATAGTACAGATAATTATAGAGGCAATTAGATTAAGATGAGCATGGGTGGAAGCATACAGTTACATGATATTGCAGCCATCAAGAAATTCAACTGCAATACCACAAGTGATGAGTTGTGTAGAGCAAAATAACACAAGGTTTAAGCATGGGAATGGGCAGGTCTAGCGTGTAGCCAACGGGGGCAGCTTCCCCCACTCAACATTTGAGTTCCCTTGTAATAGAAAGCATAGATTGTGATTTGTCCCCACTTAGCAAAGTGATTTTTCTCTATTTGGAACATATTTGGCCCCTCTTAAATTGTGTTCAGGGTCCGCTGCTGAGCATGGGCCATCTATGTAAAATTCTTATAAGATCATCTTGGTAGAATACAAATCATGGCTGAGAAGCGGAAAAGATAGCCAGAGATTATTCTGACATTATATGGTGTAGCATAGAAGAAGCATATCTCAATGACACTTTTGTTATCACTGTAATGAAAAAACCCGATACACTAAATGTAAATATATATTTATACGTTTATTCCAAAATGTAATCATGTTTCTGCAGATGTACATATTTCTAAAATATTTATAATATGCATATATGTTTTTGAATTGTGAATTAACATTAATGTAGCATGGAGATCAGCTTTAATATTTTTTTAATGACTTAAATATATATGTAATCCATACACACAAGAAATTTTATCCAATACGATACATAGTAACTCTAGCCCCGCAGATGCGTGGGGCACCAAGTTAGTTTAATTTATGCCTATATTTTGTTTACGAGAAACACGTATCGTCTACATATTAAAAAGTTTGCACCAATGTACAAAGATCGATTTTGTCCCGTGAGGATGAGAAAATAACATAGGCACAGGAAATAAGGTTCATCTGAAAAAATATCTACATCCAGCTAAAGCCCCTTTGTGGAGCCCATGTGTTTATTTGGAGCATGAGAATAAAAGATGACGGCTGCTAATGCCACAAGAGGCAAGATTCCCAATTTGCTCAAGTAACCATGTATACTTGTAAGCAAAATTGTTGTTTTTTAAATCTCAGCACGGTTAAGATTCATACGGGCATGTGTCTGTCCACACCACCAATAGGGTTCCACTAGTGGCACGTTCCGATATCACGCTACCACCAGGAGGGTCCCACTAGATGACCTATGAACTAGAGAAAAAAAAACTCCAATCCCAATTTATTCCAGTAACCATGTATACTTGTAAGCAAAATTGTTGTTTCTAAACTTTTCAGCACCGTTAAGTTTCATACGAGCACGTGTCGTATCTATGTTGGACTGCCCGTTCTTGGCCGACAAAAGGTCAGAGCAACTGAAAAATAACTCTGGCCCAGAAGCTTTAGTTCATCTTCCACTTTCAGTTCTTGATTTAGCCCTTCCAATCTGGTTCCCTTCCTAATTTAGCGGTCATATGAGAACTTACTGTCTGTTGAGGAATGTCCATCGATCCCCTTCCCCATAGCATTACACGTGAAGTGACACCACGGAAACACCACTAAATGCCATCAGATTGAAATGATGAGATCTATGCATTTTTTTGGCCCAGCCAGTAAATCTTTTTGGGCAAATGGCCGCCGATTGAAAACTGCTGGACAAATCAACTCAATCTGTTCTAACTGGAACAGGACACGCATGAATTGCACGAGAGACAGAAACTAGTGACTAGATGTCTGCGTCTGTGTGTGCTAGGGACATGGAAAGAGAGAGAGGGAGATGACCTCGTGGAGATGGCGACGCCGAGGAGGTTGCAGTGGCCTTATGACGCCGACGTCTCCCCTGTGATAGCGGTGGAGGGAGAGGCGTCGCCGACGATGCGGCGGCCTCGGCACACGCGTGTGCGAGGCACAGGGAGAGGGAGATAGAGAAGACTTCGTGCACGCGGCGACGCCGAAGAAGTCGCGGTGGCCAGTTGCCGCCGGCTCTCCCCTTTGTCCGGCGGTGGATCGGAAGGAGAGCGGACACCGGCGGTGCGGCGGCCTCCCTACTCTGTCTCCCTTCGCTAGTGTAGTGTCACCAAGTTGGGCTTCATATGTATGGGCGCCCTTTGCTGGGCTGGGCTGGGCCACCACTGTGAACCTCTCTCGATTGAACTTTTTTTTAATCATAATGAGAAAATTGTGTGCAAGTATTTACCAACTCCTTTCCAGATTAACTGACGCAGTTGAAAGTGCATTTCCCTCCTAAGTGGTTTTGGTGTCACAACGCTTTTGTGTGTCATAGAAAAAGGAAAAGATTGACTATCACCCGGGGGACGAGGCACGTCGCATCCTCCTGGTGTGTGGCCGTTGGATGGCATCACGCGTCGGGCGACCGCAACCAATTAAGAGCAGACCTTGAGTTTGCACCCTCGAGTTTAGACTATGAATTTTTCCTGTCCTGTCACACCCACTTGTTGATGTCGCTAGTTCAAGTCACGAATCACCAAGCTAAAAACTCATCGTCACCAGGACTCGAACCACCATTAGCAGTTCTCAGATCTCAGCTTCCATGCCATGCTCCTCGACTAACTTTACCATGGAATTAAAGACATGCCCCATGATGGCAACAAACTATAGTGTTCTGATCACTCCCTTTAAACCCCAATAGCCAGAAAAACATGTTGCGCGCGACCGAATATCATCCAATCCAACAATCTTCGACATGTCATCCACTGGTGTTCATCGGTGTAACCTTTCGGAACTCGACACTCTGGGCAGATCAATGAAGATGGGCAACAAGCAACTCTTCATCATGGTGTGTGAGAGGGATCCAAGGACCACCTCCTTTTTATTCAAGTTGAGCCATCAACCCCCACGCTACCAGCCAGCTCCCAACGGAGCAAGTCGACACACCGGCCATGGCCACGGATGGATCCCGTCAATGCTATGAGGCTGAGAGACGGGGCCAACACCGCCAAGGCCAACGGCGGATGCATCACCATAGTACCAGTCCATCGTTGCAATCCGGCAACCATAACCGCGGTGCAAGACCCACATCTCCGCCGAGGCCCAAGACCCCGGGCGGATGTGAATCCGTCCGCCGCTGCTATGGGGGCACCACCACTAGGCGGAGGAGCCACGCCGAGGCCGAAGATGCTTGTCCGTGACATACTCCCTCTTTTCTATATTATGATGCCTACTAGTTTTAATGAAAGTCAAACATCATAAAGTTTAACCATTTATTATATAAAATCTTATAAAAAATGTATATAGGGCCTAAACCGGTACGTGAGGAAAAGTGGTGATCATGCGATCATAAAAGAAACCATCTAGGTTTCCGTCCCGCTCATCGGCGAAGCCGCTGGTCCGCTTGAATTCTGGTGGCCTTGGAGCCTTGGGGGCGTGTCGGACCACGCCTCTCATTGATGGGAGGTTGCCAGTTCCTTTTTAGGTTGTTTTTAGTATCTTTTTCAAGATGACGATGAGGCGGCAACCACATCTTAAAATCAGAATAAGGTTCTCCCAGCTCTATCCACTCTTCGGTGGTGTGTCAAGTGCCGACAGAGGGCACATGGAGATATGCGCCTGTGATCATGTTGGTTTTCATGTTCATTGTTGTGGTTTTAGGCCTAGCTCATCTTGGGCATTGGTTGCTCCTCTAGTGTGCTAGTCATTCTACTATGAGAAGCTTCGCACAGCTCCCGTGGTGGAGGGCGAGGACGGCAGCGAGCCTTCATCTCGTGCTAATGTTTGCAATCGTCGCCAGGTGGTCTAAAGACCTGTTTGTAATTTCTATTATATTTTAGGTTATTTGTACTACTATGGATACGGGGTTCCTAATATATAACTCCTGCCATTGAGGATTCCGTCTACGGTTGGTCTGGGGATTAGCAGGGTTGGGTGGAGGGGCAGGGGCGAAGAGCGAGGAATCAGAAGTCCAGTCGGATCGATTTTGACTTGTTTTATTTTTGGAAAGAGCTCTAAGCAGAAGAGTGATAATTTCAAATGGGATAACCAAATTGGACCGATTAATTTATGATTTGTGTTGTGGATAAAGTCACTTTATTCTTTCATACAATGATAGAAAGTAGGGCTGTAGGATTTAGCTTAAAAATAAACATGGGTAAGGTAGGTATGGTATCCAATAAATATTTATCTATCCATAATTCTATGGTATATTTGGTCATCCTTTCCTTATATAGAAATTGAAAAGTAACAAACAAAAGGAATCAGAAATATTCCTATTTCCGTTTCTTCTATTCAAGGCACCATTCCCGTACCATTTTTTAATGAACAAAAGATCGATAGATCGGTGGCCTTTCTGGAAAAAAACAATGAAATATGCATATATAAAATATAAATAAATTCATGGTTATTCTAATAACATTAAGAGATACTCACAAATATCGATATTTTTTCCATGCACCCGGTCAAAGTTTATAAAGTTCGATACAGATCATCAAAACCAATACTCATCCTAATATAAAATGAAAACGTTTGATTATGCTTAGCCTATATATGGCCGGTGGCAACTAGCATGCATATAAAAGGAAATGACTCGCGGCTGCAAACTCGTTCTCCAAATCTTCCATTCTACGGGAAGTCCTATCACACACCGTTTGTATTTCTTGCTATACAACTTCTTCGACTTCCAAATGTAATTCGACGTGTCCAAATTAAGTGCTCGAGCTCTGTAAATAAATGCATCACAAATTTGAACCCCAGTAGAACACACGACAAAACCACATCACGTACCTTGCCAGTTTACCTAGCTAACTATGGCCATCCTCCAGCACATTGACGAGGAGGCGGCCTCGATGTCTCACGACAACCATCGTCACGACCTCTCGGCGGCGGCACAAACCCTGCAGGCAATTACGACGCATAATGACCACCATGATCACCGACACCATCGTCATCATCACCACAGCCATCAGCCGCGGGCGGTGCTCCTGGTCGTGTGCCCCGTTCAGGTGTCGACACAGCCCGCTCGGGCGTCGAGGCAGCCGCCGGCCCTGCTGCCGACGACGGCCGGGATGCCGGTCGCCCAGCAGATGCCGGCCGACAACTGCTCCGACGACGCCTGGATACCCCTAGTCATCATTGTACGTACCCACGATTCCACGTGCGATGCATGAATCTTGCTAGGTGTAAAAGCTCCACTAGTATGGTTCTTCCTTGTTTTCATGCAATCACGAGGACTAACTAACCCGATCGCTCGGTCGGTCGATCGATTGTTCTCTTGCTGTTCTTGGTGCAGGCTTTGGCTGTCCTCGTCATCGTTATTGTGTCGGTGATCTCTTTATAACATCCATCCGTCGACGGCCGGGAGCGTCTACGTGCACGCCTCAAGCTCACTAGTACTCCATGACAAATGGACCTCTTTTTTGTGACAATGACACATGAAAATCATGACATTGACATGCTGGAAAGCTAGGTCAAGCGAAGGCGATATTCTCCATGGAATTCAACTACCTGAGTCTTATCTGAATTGAAATGAATAGAGTAAATCTTGGGCTACCGGAGGATTATTATTTTTGTTCATCCTGTGAGGCAATTTACGTGCAATTTTCTTGAAATTTACGTGGCGATGTTGTCTGAGGGGTTTGCGAGCGTTTGTAATAATCGTGCAATGTCCTACCCACCAGATAAGAGAGATTAGTAGGGCTTTTACTAGTTTTAGCATTCTAGCTATTGGGCGGGAAGCAAACACCGCTGCTCATTTATGTGCTAAGCAAGCTAGTTCAGATAGGAGGAGATGCCCTCTGGATTAATTATAACCCGAGGTTTCTTGCTCACACTCTAGGGAGTGATTGTAATCCTATCGATTAATCAATAAAGCCCTTTAATTCGCAAAAAAAAACGTGCAATTTCAGTTTCAAACTCTAATTAAGCCGTGGCCTACTCGTACACAAGGCCCGACACGAATCCAACTTAAATAGAAGGCGAGCGATCAAGGGCACGAGCCAAAACAATCCACCCTAATCACGCGCTCGCACCCCGTACGCATATTCCGACCCACCAGGCCGCCGGCATTCGGCATCGACCGGCGGCGATGATGCACGACCACGGCGGCCACCACGACCACGGCGGCCATCACCACCACCACCACCATCACGACAGCGGCCATCACCACCAGCATCACGGCGGCGGCCACCATCACCACGGCCACCATCACCACCATCATCACGACGACGACACGCAGCCGGCCAGGGCGCCGATCCCGATCTCGTACCTGCCGACGACGTCGACGGTCGGGGCGCCGCTGCTCGAGCACAGGTCGGACAGCTCCGCGGCTGAATCTGGATCCATCCCGGTACGCACTACGGGAGAATTGCCGTACGCCGACGGCTAGGCGATGTGCCGACGGCCAAATGTCGGGGCTGTCGGCACAGGAGCCTCCGGAGCGCGGCGACAAGGATGGCCGTCGGCGTTAAATTGGCCGTCGGTACAGACTGGAGGTGCCGACGGTCACCGTCCGGCACGATTATGGCCGTCGGCACGGGACCGATCCGGCCGTCGGCACAACATTTTTTTATTTTTTTTCCACTACAGACCTGTGCCGACGGTTATACCGTCGGCATAGCTTTTTCCTATTTCTCCACGGCAGTCTTCAAAAAAGCATAACTAAATCATTCTAACTGAGAAAAATAAGTATAATATATCAAATTTTGCAGAAAACCAAGATCTATCATAGAAAAATATCAAAAATGGAATATTTCAAATACCTAAATAATTTTCTTAGAAATGAGCTATAATGTTCGAGGTTTCATGGCTTTCACACACGCCAAAAATGAAAAAATGGTCGCTCATGGGTCGGATTAGAAATCCGTGTCTGGGGTATTGCTTACCATCCTAGGGCCCACTCACGTGCCAAATATGACCTCGTTTCGGCAAACTATGCCATGCTGAGACCGTTTCCCACCTCATTTCCCCTGAAATCCATAGAACTCCGGACGTGATAGCTCTTTTCGTGAAGGGTTTTTCAAAATAATTGCCATATCCTAGTTTTGACAAACGGAATAGTTACTATGACATAAAAAAATGATGCCACGCGGCTCCGTGGGATTTTTTGACTTCGTTCATACTGCCATCTGGCCAAAACAGGCCTCCCGGGACATGCGGTATCGCTGTATCGGGCGTGCGGGTGCACCCATTCGCGAACAAACTAAACGGACAAAAATTAGCACATATAATGATGCGTTGTAGAACTAAAAACATTTTTTCCGGAATTTCTGGAGCGACGGATAGTTGAGCCCTAGTTCAAATCCGGTCGGTTCCAGCGGATTCGGCGGGACACCGCCGAAAGCCGCATGGTTTCCCAAAAAGCTAACGCATGCACATGACATTTGATAGGTGGTGCATAGGTGGTCTACTATCATCGCACGGAGGTTTCTCATCATACTAAAATGCGCCCCATGTAGCTGCTTCACAAATAAAAACCGTTTGGGCACGCTAAAAATGAAAAGATGGTCGCCCGTGGGTCGGATTAGAAATCCGCACCCGTGGCCTTGCTTCCCATCCTAGGGCCCACTCACGTGCCAAATATGACCTCGTTTCGGCAAACTATGCCATGCCGAGGCCGTTTCCCACCTCATTTCCCCTAAAATCCATAGAACTCCGGAGGTGATAGCCCTTTTCGTGAAGGGTTTTTCAAAATAATTGCCATATCCTAGTTTTGACAAACGGAATAGTTACTATAATATATAAAATGACGCCACGTGGCTCAGTGGGATTTTTTGACTTCGTTCAAACCGCCATACGGCCAAAACAGCCCCCGGGACATGCGGTATCGCCGTGCGGGCGTGCGGAGTGCACCCATTCGCGAACAAACTAAACGGACAAAAATTAGCACATATAATGATGCGTTGTAGAACTAAAAACATTTTTTCCGGAATTTCTGGAGCGACGGATAGTTGAGCCCTAGTTCAAATCCGGTCAGTTTCCAGCGGATTCGGCGGGACACCGCCGGAAGCCGCATGGTTTCCCAAAAAGCTAACGCATGCACATGACATTTGATAGGTGGTGCATAGGTGGTCTACTATCATCGCACGGAGGTTTCTCGTCATACTAAAATGCGCCCCATGTAGCTGCTTCACAAATAAAAACCGTTTGAGCACGCTAAAAATGAAAAGATGGTCGCCCGTGGGTCGGATTAGAAATCCGCACCCGTGGTCTTGCTTCCCATCCTAGGGCCCACTCACGTGCCAAATATGATCTCGTTTCGGAAAACTATGCCATGCCGAGGCCGTTTCCCACCTCATTTCCCCTAAAATCCATAGAACTCCGGAGGTGATAGCCCTTTTCGTGAAGGGTTTTTCAAAATAATTGCCATATCCTAGTTTTGACAAACGGAATAGTTACTATAACATATAAAATGACGCCACGTGGCTCAGTGGGATTTTTTGACTTCGTTCAAGCGCCATACGGCCAAAACAGGCCCCCCGGGACATGCGGTATCGCCGTACCGGGCGTGCGGGTGCACCCATTCGCGAACAAACTAAATGGACAAAAATTAGCACATATAATGATGCGTTGTAGAACTAAAAACATTTTTTCTGGAATTTACGGGAGCGACGGATAGTTGAGCCCTAGTTCAAATCCGGTCGGTTTCCGGCGGATTCGGCGGGACACCGCCGGAAGCCGCATGGTTTCCCAAAAAGCTAACGCATGCACATGACATTTGATAGGTGGTGCATAGGTGGTCTACTATCATCGCACGGAGGTTTCTCGTCATACTAAAATGCGCCCCATGTAGCTGCTTCACAAATAAAAACCGTTTGGGCACGCTAAAAATGAAAAGATGGTCGCCCGTGGGTCGGATTAGAAATCCGCACCCGGGGTCTTGCTTCCCATCCTAGGGCCCACACACGTGCCAAATATGACCTCATTTCGGCAAACTATGCCATGCCGAGGCCGTTTCCCACCTCATTTTCAATGAAGTCAACTAGATTTAAACTAGAGATACTTGATCTAATGCACATGATTTTTGGGTAAATTAACTTTGTAGATTCAAAATATGATATGGATGTCATATTTGTATTCCTCTCATTTTTCTGATCAATTTAGACATATTATTTGCCAAATTCACATTTACCGATATTAATTATTTCATATTAAATAAAAAGACAAAAAAATAAAATTATTTAATTGTTTTTTCAAATTCTACATTATTATATATATATATTCATTGTTGTTTACTTAAGTAATTGATTAGAATTCAAAAATATAGAGGTGTGGCATCACGGCCAAAGGGTTAATATGATTGATATGGTAGTATTAATAACAAGGTGTCATTTCTTTCATGGAAGCTCATCCGAAGAGAACCAAGAAGTTAAGCGTGCTAGGGTGGGAGTAGTGTGAGGATGGGTGACCAAGTGGGAAGTTTGACTACAAGTGTAATTTGACCTAAGAAGATTAGGTGTACTAAGTGTGATTGTGAAAGATTAACAAGTTAAAAATAATAAGAAGAAAATTGAAAAAAAAATAAAAAATATATTTTTTGTTCAAAAAACATAATTTGAATATTTTTTCATCAAATAATTTGAAAATTTTGAAATACTATGCCGACGGTTATACCGTCGGCACAACAATCTACGCCGACGGCCAGTCTGTGCCGACGGTGATCGGGCAGTCCCCGACCAGAACTATACCGACGATGCTATGCCGACGGTCACCGTCGGCACAGCCTGTGCCGACGGCCATCTGTGCTGTGCCGACGGCTGGCAGCCGTCGGGACACTGGAGCTCTCCCGTAGTGACGTAATTTCCATGCAGCCATCTCGCTAATATCGACATCGAAAGATCAACTAATTTCGACTGCTCTTGTTGTTTCCTGCTGCCTGTGCATGCAGGGTCTAGTCTGCGTGATCGTGATCGTGGTGGTGGTTGTCCTCGTCTACTTGTACGGCTGATCCATCGACGGGAGTGTTGAACTATTGCGTGCGTGCAGATAGTCCGATCTGGTTCCCCCTTTTTTTACAGCAAGTCTGTTAGTTAATCGGGACATGTAAGCATGCATGTGTGTTGAATCTGGTGATGGATTTCACTACGGGAGAGGCGGCGTGTGCCGACGGCCAGCCTATGTGCCGACGGCCAAATGTCGAGGCCGTCGGCACATAGAACCTCGTCGACCGGCGACGGAGATGACCGTCGGCGCAGGTCGGCCGTCGGCACACTGCTGGCTACACCGACGGTCACCGTCGGCGCAAAGAGGACCGTCGGCACAGGTAGTTGGCGGCCGAAGGTCACCGTCGGCACAGCGTCGACCGTCGGTACACGCGCTAACAGGCGGGTCCAGCCGTTAGACTGTCACGGCGCCGTCTACTCTGTGCCGACGGTAGCCCACGGCACAACGCCGGCCGTCGGCACAGGGACTGACTTCTCGGTCCCCCTTCTGATGTGCCGATGGTGACCCACGGCACAACCACGGCCGTCGGCACCTACAATTATGCACATTTTTTATTTTTACATTTTTTTGCATCAAAGAGATAATTATTACCCATATAATTGTTAATCCCAATCATATTTTTGTTTATTTCTTTCTCACTGCTATTTTGGCAAACCCCTTTGCGAGAAACCTATATATATGTATAAGGCCGGTATAGATCCCCCGCCGGGACCCCGGTCTAGGGTTTTCTCAGAAATCGAGGATCGGAGAGTGATTTGAGATGGTTTTATATCCAACGCTACCCCCCAAGTGTGTCCGGCTTCTCGGACATGGGGTTCTACACTTAGGTAGATTCTGGATCTACAGGGGGAACTCCCTCGGAGGTGAACCGGAGAGAACCTTGAGATCATATGGGATGATCCTTGTTACCACATGTACCTATGACCTAACCAAGCTCAAATGGAGGCATATGCCCACCTAGGGACCCCCGATGGGATGCAGTCAAAGGGGTAGACCGCGCGGTCAATAGAACTAGGGTTTCGCCAGAAATCGAGCCTCGGAGGGGGTGAATGGCCCCAAAACTTGTGTGTGTCCACAGAGAATGCATAAAAGTGATACATTTAAGAACTTAAGACCCAGACACGATACAAAACACTTAAATAACTAGACCCACACACATACCAAAGCGCTTAAAGAACTAGACCCACACACGAACCGAAACACTTAAAGAACTACACCCACACAGGAACCAAAACACTTAAAGAACTAGACCCACACACAAACCAAAACATTTAAAGAACAACACCCACACACAGACCAAAGCACTTAACAATGGGTCGACACATGACCCGCTAGACACACGGACTCGACACACATACATATTAATCAGAAGTCGAAATCTTCGTCCTCGCTGGGGGTGTCCTCTGAAGCGGTACTTGAGAGATGCCACAACCACCGTTCATCATTCTCCCCCCATGTCGACGCCTCTCCTTTGGCGTACTCTGCTTCATATTCGGCCCTCCTCTGCCGCTTTCCCGCCCTCCTCTCCCTCCTGTACGTCTGCTTCTCCTTCCCGGAATGCGCGCTCTGCCTCGACGGCTCCGGGATGGTCTGCCGCGCCACCGTGCCATGAACTGCTCGTCCGCCTCGGTGGTATTAATCCGCCGGCCGGCCGGACTCGTACCGACGCGCTTCACCCCGTGAGCGAAGTAGCGGCTCGATAGAGAGACTGCGAGCTTCCGTCGGAGACCCGACCTCCGGTAAGTTCATTTCGTGGCGTGGCCGGCCAAACCTCCAAGCCGCAACGTCGTATGCGCGGGCAGCAGCCTCCTTCGTGTAGAAGGTGCCGAGCCACACACGCGTACCACCGGCGGCGATTCTGCATGTATAGGGGGGAACTCCCTCGGAGGTGAACCGGAGAGAACCTTGGGATCATATGGGATGATCCTTGTTTCCACATGTACCTATGACCTAACCAAGCTCAAATGGAGGCACACGCCCACGGGGTACCCCGATGGGATGCAGTCAAAGGGGTAGACGGCGCGGTCAACAGAACTAGGGTTTCGTCAAAAATCGAGCATCGGATCTACGGAATGGCACCAAAACTTGTGTGTGCCCACATGGCATGCACAAAAGTGATTTGTGATGGTTCTACATCCAATGCTACCCCCGGGTGTGTCCGGCTTCTCGGACAGGGGGTTCCTACACTTAGGCGGATCTCGCATGTATAGGGGGAACTCCCTCGGAGGTGAACCGGAGAGAACCTTGGGATCATATGGGATGATCCTTGTTTCCACATGTACCTATGACATAACCAAGCTCAAATGGAGGCACACACCCACCGGGGACCCCGATGGGATGCGATCAAAGGGGTAGACGGCGCGGTCAACAGAACTAGGGTTTCGTCAGAAATCGAGCATCGGATCTTGGGAATGGCCCCAAAACTTGTGTGTGTCCACATGGCATGCACAAAAGTGATTTGTGATGGTTCTACATCCAATGCTACCCCACAGGGTGTGTCCGGCTTCTCGGACAGGGGGTTCCTACACTTAGGCAGATTCCGCATGTATAGGGGGAACTCCCTCGGAGGTGAACCGGAGAGAACCTTGGGATCATATGGGATGATCCTTGTTTCCACATGTACCTATGACCTAACCAAGCTCAAATGGAGGCTCACGCCCACCGGGGGACCCCCGATGGGATGCAGTCAAAGGGGTAGACGGCGCGGTCAACAGAACTAGGGTTTCTTCAGAAATCGAGCATCGGATCTAGGGAATGGCCCCAAAACTTGTGTGTGTCCACGTGACATGCACAAAAGTGATTTGTGATGGTTCTACATCCAATGCTACCCCCCGGGTGTGTCCGGCTTCTCGGACGGGGGTTCCTACACTTAGGCGGATCGCATGTATAGGGGGAACTCCCTCGGAGGTGAACCGGGGAGAACCTTGGGATCATATGGGATGATCCTTGTTTCCACATGTACCTATGACATAACCAAGCTCAAATGGAGGCACACACCCACCGGGGACCCCGATGGGATGCGATCAAAGGGGTAGACGGCGCGGTCAACAGAACTAGGGTTTCGTCAGAAATCGAGCATCGGATCTAGGGAATGGCCCCAAAACTTGTGTGTGTCCACATGGCATGCACAAAAGTGATTTGAGATGGTTCTACATCTAATGCTACCCCCCGGGTGTGTCCGGCTTCTCGGACAGGGGGTTCTACATTTACGGAGTAAATAGGGTTTAGGGTTATGGTTAGGATTAGTGTTAGGGTTAGTATTTGAGATGATCTATTCTCTTCTTATTTTTTGGAATAAATAGTGACAATGTTTATTTAAAAAAAAGTAAAAAAATAAAAAATAAAAAAGGAAAAAAACCTTGTGCCGACGGTCACCGTCGGCACAACCGGGTTTAGGGTTAGGGTTAGGATTCGTGTTAGGGTTAGTATTTGAGATGATATATTCTCTTCTTATTATTTGGAATAAATAGTGACAATGTTTATTAAAAAAAAGAAAAAAAGAAAAAAAAACTTGTGCCGACGGTCACCGTCGGCACAACCGGGCCGTCGGCACAGCCATGACACTTAACTGTGTCGACACGGCGGGGCCACCGAGCCCATCTCCTCCACGCCCGCGCCCTGCCCCCGCACACGCGCCCACTCCCTGGTCCGCTGCGCCGCCACCATCCCCCTCCCGGCCGCCGCGCCGCCACCACCCGCCGCCACCCGCGCCGTCCGCCAGATCCCGCCGCCGCCCGCCAGATCCTGCCGCCGCCCCGGCCTCGCAGCCCACGGCCCCGCGCCGCCACCCGCCTCCGCGCCGCCCCCGCGGCAGCCCACCGCCGCGCTCGTGCCGCCGCCCGGCGTCCGTGCCGCCGCCCGGCGTCGCAGTCCACCGC
The DNA here is from genome assembly GCF_022539505.1 of Lolium rigidum. Taxonomy (NCBI): domain Eukaryota; kingdom Viridiplantae; phylum Streptophyta; class Magnoliopsida; order Poales; family Poaceae; genus Lolium; species Lolium rigidum. Next base: position 326,034,861 of record NC_061508.1, on the reverse strand, counting down.
CGCGCTGCCCCGACCCGCACCCCATCCCGGCCGCGCCACCACCCGCCTCCGCGCCTCCCCCGCAGCAGCCGAGCCCGCCGCCCCGCAGCAGCCCGCCGCCCCGCAGCAGCCCGGCCGTCGCAGCAGCTCGCCGCCTCACCGGCCCGTCGCCCGCATAGCCGCTGCCCCTCACCGGCCGGCCATATTATTGTAAGCTCCATTTTGTTTCTTTTTTGTAGCTTTTTACTAGTAGGAATTAGCTTTTTAGTAGTATGAAAATGAAATAGAAATAGGAAAGATGAAATGGAATAGAAATAGAAAATATTGAAATGAAATTGAAATGAAATAGGAAATGGAATAGAAATAGGAATTGGTAAAATATTGAAATGAAAATGAAGGAATAGAAATGGAAATTGAAATGAAATAAATTAGAATTTTGTAGAAATGCATTTGTTTTATCAATTGATGAATTTGCATTGACAAATTTTTATTATTCTAACTAGGTCCCGTAGTGAGCACCCCGCGTGACGATCCCGGATCTTGCGGCGCATCTCTACGGCCGTCGACATCGCCGGTTGTTCGACTACTTCCTCTACAACCGAGGGTGAGCTAAATTGCCGACTCCCCCTCCGCATTTTTTATGTCACTAGATTTAATTTCTCCGTCAAGTCGCGTAACCTAGGTGTCAATTCCCGTCCGCAAGCGTTACGCGGATAAATATGCATTAGTGGTCAGCATATTTTGAACCGTAACGCTTGTGGCATTTACGGGACAGTCGCCGGACCCGTAGTTGGGTACGTTTTCCATGTTCTGCTCGGGTGCGAGACAGGATTTCGTCAGCGCCTCCCTGTTGTTCCGCGGATGCACATCCTCTCGGCTTTTACCGAGACGTGTATCGGGAGAGCAGCGGGGAGGTGCTGCCGAAATTCTCGTCTCGCACCCGAGCGAACGTGGAGAACGTACCCAACTACGGGTCGCAGGGGCTGCTAGGAGCCCACCTAGTAGAGATGTAGGTTGATGCACGCGTTTTCATCGGTAGAAAAATAAAAATATGATGCATTCAATTTCATGCTACTATTTGTTGTTTGTCACGCAATAAAGCGGGATGGCTGATAATGAGTGGATGTACGGTGGCCGTGTTAGTTCGACTCAAGTGACGGATGAATGGAAATGGAAGACCGATTTGTTAGTGAAGGAGTTAGCTCGTGGTTCGAAGGGGGTCGTTCGTCCCCGTTGCCCTTGCAGTGTCTGCAGGAGGCGTCATCCTAAGGATATTCTAGAGATGACTAAACACCTTTGGTGGAATGGGTATATGCGTGACTACTGAAGGAGATATGCCCTAGAGGCAATAATAAAG
>NC_061508.1:325943900-326033425 GCF_022539505.1 Lolium rigidum | reverse complement strand
CGGACGGTAATCAACAACCAGCCATGGAATGTTGGTATCTCTCTTCTTGACAAAGAGGGCAGTGGCAACCCCGGAAGAAGTACTAGGTTGGATGAAGTTCTTCTCTTCTAACTCCTCTAACTCGCTTCTTCAGCTCAACCAACTCTTCCGGAGGCATATGATATGGTCTCCGGAAACGTGGCATTCCGGGAACCAACTCAATGACAAAGTCCACACTTCGATCAGTGTGGCATGCCGGGTAACTCTTCGGGGAAGACATCCGGAAAGTCACGCGACCACCTAGACATCGGAGATTTCTGGTTTAGGTAGGGCTTCAATGGCATACAACTCGGCTTCGTGGGTAAACCTTGCCGATGGAGGTATTGCGGATGGAGCCCAAGATAGAATGCTTTTTCCGGAAAGATCGGTCAAGACAATAGACCCGGCTGAACAATCGATGACAGCCTTATGCTTTACTAGCCAATCCATGCCCAAAATGACATCAATGTGAGTTGACTTGAGGGCAATGAGAGAGGTGGGGAACAACAAGATGCCCTATACCGATTATAACCTCCGGGTAATCCGGATGGTTTGCCAACGAGACCCAAGAGTTGTGGATCTCTAGAGGGGAGGGCATTATCTCGAAGGGTATATCATGCTTTCTTGCAAACTCTTGAGATATGAATGTATGCGATGCTCCAGAATCAAACAGAACTATAGCTAGGATTGAGTTTATATAGAGCGTACCCATTAGGACACTTGGATCCTCTTCAGCCTCATCAGCAGAGACATGGGTCAGACGAGCACGACCAGAGGAATATTTGTCATCCTTCTTGGGCTGAGAATATCCACGACCAGCAGACTTATGGGGGCACTCCGTTGAGTAGTGGTCAGGATGACCACAAGAGTAGCAAGCACCACTAGGCACAGTATCCATGGCAGGACGATAGCTTGAACCACCAGAGGGTGGCTTTGAGTTATTGCCGGAAGACCTTGGTGCATAGGGAGCACGAGGTACAACACTGTAAGGGATCCGTAGTCGATGCTTCTTGTTGTTAGAGGAAGACGCACGAGAATCGCCTTCTTCGCGCTTCTTGGATTTTTTCATATCCTTCCTTCCGTTCTCCATCGAAGAGCACAGCTTATGCAGGTCTTGGAATGACCTGGAAGGTGAAAGTAAGCATCTCATAATGAAGCTCGGGATTAAGTCCCTTTGCGGAACAGCATCTTGCTTGTCAGCATCAACAACATCACGGGGTGCATAGCGAGACAAATTGAGTGAACTCACGTCCATATGTCTCCACATCCATCTTCCCTCGATTGAAGTCCGAGAATTCCCACCTTTTGATGTCCATGACAGTCTTGGGGATATAGGCTGCACGGAAAGCTGTGACGAACTCCTCCCAGGTAACATCATGTCCTAGCGCTTGAAGAGCCAGAAAACCTTCCCACCAAGAACCAGCGGCACCTTCTAACTGGTAGGTGGCAAAGTTCATGCGTTCACCTGGGGGAACATGAAGAGCGTTGAAATTGCGTTCGATGGTGTGAAGCCAATCATCAGCATCAAGAGGCTCCTTGGGGTGGGTGAAGACAGAGGCAGCGTGCACGGATGAAGTCCCCAAGTGTGACACAGCTTGTCGGGACGATGTTCTCGTGTTTTGAGCTACACGCTCCAGAAGTTGTTCATTCCTCAGGCGGTTAGTCTCAATGTTGTTAAGAACCTGCGCCATTGTGGGAGGTGGCGGCAGTTCCTGTTCAGCATTGTTTTGTCCACGTCGGTTACGAGTTACGACCACGACCAGCCATCCTGAAGAGAAAGACAAAGATCATGAGAAACAGATTCCTTGGAGATGATTCAACGGAATGATAACATTCACTGAATGGAAGGAACAGGATTCAGATCAACTGATGTAACCTTAGGAACACTGAGTTAAGCAACCAAGTACGGAGTACTTATAGAGAAAACAACCCAAACCCGTAGATCCAATTAGTTTGGAAATATCAGGGTAGAGGTAAAACCTTTTTCAATCAAAACAAGGTAAGATGACTCAGCATTACAGTGACACCAGATAAGGAGTAAAAAGAATCCTATTCAGATTTTTGCAAATACTTTCTAGGTTTCAAATAGTTTTCACAACTACTACACTCAACATCGACCAGTCGAAAGGGTTTCCTATAGGCAGTCCTGCTCTGATACCAAAACCTGTCGTGACCCCGGAGGTCGGGGCTAGACAAACCCAGATATCACATCTGGCATAAGCCTAACCTAGATCTCTAGGGCCTACAGGGTGAGAATCGGTAACACAATAGTGACTCTACGACTAAAAGCAAATATATTACAACTCTTAACCGTAGTTAAGATCCAAATTTATTACACGCAGAGGTCACTGACCATAATTCAACAAGCAACGGAAAGCTAATTATGTTATCTAGATAACAAGACTGCAAAGGGCCTAAGAGCCCATAACATAAGGTTACGTCCTAGCCCATAAGTCTCAGGCTGCCGCCTGAGGAACTCCGAACTACTCATCGACGTCGAGGTAGAAACCACCATCAGTTGGAAGGACTTCGGCTGAAACAAAGCAGGCAAGGCTGAGTACAGGTACTCAGCAAGACTTAGTACAACCTGTTAGCAAAGCGGGTATGCGAGGCTTTATGTGGAGCTTATTTTGCGGAAATCCAGTTTTCCTTTGTAAACAAGAGAGAGCAGAATCTCGTCTATTCGAAGCCATTTTCAAAAGGGATAAGAGAGCGGTAACAACTCTAGCTCTAAGACCATCATGTTGAATCCACCGCATCTTCATCATCACTCGAACTCGTTACCTAGGATCACCCCTCGACATCGTGAGAAGGGATCCTTATTCACACATAGATATCAGGTTTTACGATCGGTTCAAGTTGTCTATGATCATCACGTTCTTTCCCAAGTCGTCCATAACCGTGGACACGGCTTTTCGAAAAGATTTACTCCGCAGGGGTGTACAACTTTACCCACACGCGCCGACCGACTCTTAGCGCCGTCATGTACACGCTTCCTTGGCGTGCCTGACAGAGGGTGGTCGACCAAAACCTTTCCTTACTTCGCCTATTCCATGAGTCAAACTAACCGGGGAACTTCGTCATCGTAGGTAGCCATTCTCCGAGGCGGTCCCAGCCATTGTGCGCGAGGGATCCAGCTCAATGCCTCCGAGTATCCTTCACCCCGGCCACGCCCTGTATGATGCACTTTGAAAACCTTTTCCACCTTTTCCCCATGTGTATGGAAAATGGAACTCGCAAACTAATTGACTCATGGGTAAACTAGGCAAGTTCGGGCCAAGGGGTTCCCATGGGCCCCGTGTGGTTGTACGCTCAGTCTTGGTTCCGAAGGCGAGAACCTTAGGTCCTAGTATCAGCGAGAACGAGTCAAATCACCACATCCCCATGTGGCGGCCCATCCAAGCCTTTAGCATGTTTATTAACATCATCTCTGATCTTACCATGTCATCCTGACAAACTAGGTTCATTCGTAGCTCTGATTCATCAACCGGATGGATCAGACTTCAATAGCTAAGCATGGCTAAGCATAACACATATACGGCTCTAGCGATGCGAACAAGGTCGGACCTAGTTTTGCTGGGAGCGGTGGATCAGGAACTCTGGGCTACAAGGATGGAATATGCACACATAGGATATCTACAACTACCGATAAAACATATTTGAAGCAGATGCAATATGTAAGAACCAGAAGTAAAGCATTTCAAAACCATATATGAACCAGGTTAGGGCTTGCCTTGTCCCTCGTTGTTCGGGTGCTGCTCTTCGGTGGCGTTGATCTCAGGTTCGCGTTCGGTCCCTATCGATGAAAAACTAAACACCGGAAATGGAAGAGCACAACCAAGACAAGGTACAATGCAATGCACATACAATATGATGACATGTCATATTAAAGGGGTTCGGTTAAACCCTAGGTGCATCGACGGAAAAAGAGGGGTTCGGCATCGACTCCGGCACATGAGAGGGGTCGATTTAGGGTTTCTAATAGGGCTCATAATTAATTGGTTCAATCATGTATGAAACATGGATAAACAATTAGGAAATGTTTTCTGATCATTTTGATATATAATTTTATATTTTTCTGAATTAATATGAATTACTTATTAATTACTGAAAATAATTACAGAAAATAGAAAAGGAATAATGACATCACGCTAACGTCGGCATGATGTCAGCGGGGCCATGGCTCACAGTAGAGCTATGGTGATGTTGCAATCGGTCGATTTAGGCCGTAATCGAGCGCGCGGCTAGGGGCAAAAGGGGCGGGGCGACATGGCGAGCCGAATGGTGGCAGCGCCGCCCTCGATTGGTCGTCGGAGCACAGCCTCCAGCGAGGTGCGGCGGCGGCCGGGGGCAGTAGCCCGTGGCGGCGGCGATGCGAGGGGGAGGAGAAGGCGAGGGCACCACCAGGTGCAGCAACTCACCGGGAGCGAGATGACGTGGTCGACAACGGCGGGGAAGCTCGCCGGCGGTGAATCGAGCCGGAGTCCGGCCGGCAGTAAAATAAGAATTACTCTTTATTATTTTCCTGTAGGGCACTATCTCCAACATACCGTACGAAATTTGACAAGATGAGAGACACGGGAGGAGGTCGAAGAGAGAGAAAATCCACTAACTATTTTGAAATCAGCCATGATCTGGCAATATCATCTCTATTATAGTTAAATTAATTCATTTCATATGTCGTTTCAACGCATAGGCATTTAGCTAGTTTATTAATAATTATCAACCCCTAGTACAGAATAGGCTATCAGTCGTGTGTGTCTTTTGGCTACCAGTCGTGTGCCCCGGCCTGCGACTGGTACCTCGCCGTGGTAGTCGATGACTCGGTCATGTGCCCACAACGCACGTGACCGGTAGTCCAGTACCAATCGTGTGTCAATTTTGGCATGCTATTTTTAACATACCGATCGCATGCGCATTTTCGGTCTGCTGCTAGTGTGTTTTTTGTTTGAAAATTTAAAATAAAGTTGGGACCAGTGTCCAACTGTCCACGTGATTTTACATAGAACACTCTAAAAACTAAAAGAAATCAATCGACTCCATGTCACATCTTCGTGGAGTTCACGAGATCCAGGATAGTAGAGGAGCGGAGAAGGGTGTCGGCGGTGGCGGAGCAGGGCGTCGATGGTGGTGGAGCAGGGCATCGGAGCAAGGCGTTGGAGGTGGTTGATGTCGTCGGGGAGGAGGCAGTCGCTATTGCCGTAGAGGAGGTGGTTGTCATCGTCGGGGAGGAAGTGGTCATTGTCGTTAGGGAGGAGGTGGTTGCAGTTGCCGGAGAGAAGACGCTGGAAAAGTGAAAGAGGGGGAGGAGGAGGAGGAGAGGGGAAAGAAGGTGGAGAAGGGGAAGAGGAGGAGGGGAGAAGGTGGAGAAGTGGAAGAGGATGAGAGAAAGAAGGTGGAGAAGTGGGAGAGGATGAGGGAAAGAGGGTAGAGAAGTGGACAAGTGATTTAAAAAAAAAATCAGATTTGAATATTTTTTTCATCGAAAACTAAAACCTCCAGAAACTCTGTGTTCATCTAAAAAATCGGTAAACGGCCATAGGCAGTTGAAATCGGATGTAAAATTTTCCAAAGATATATTTTCATATAAAAAAATTCATCCGAGATCGTATGCAAAATCTAAAGTCATTTTACCGAAACAATGTGCTATTTTGCAAAATAGGTCGAAATTCATATTTATTAATTTTCCTTAAAACTAGATGACATAATACATGACCATCTCGAAGGATTTTATTTTTTGAATTTTCTATTATTTTTTTAAAACTGAAAAGGCGATCTCGATCCACAAGTGCCTAAATAGAGCATGCTACTAATAAATTGATTAGTAGAAGCCTGCCAAAATAGGGTATGCTACCAATATTTTGTCGCTCACTCCAGGTACTTTCTGGATCTTGTTGCATCTAGGGCCTATTTAGTAGTCACGTACCCTACTCTCCCCTATGCTACCAATACGAATACACCACTCCCGTGCACATTTTTAGCCCACGGCGACTAATGGCAGTCACATGCGTTTAGACTAGAGAGCTGCCGGTGAGCGTACTCTTATAGCGATTTCCCTACTAGTGAACAATAGTATAAGGAGTGTTAAAAATAATAAAATTATAAATAGGTCCTTACATCACCTAGCGATGAATACACACTATAATGAACCAAAAGCGTAATGTCTTCCTCGCTCCTCCCTCACCAGATTCAGGCAAAATTTATCGTAATAGAGCATGCGGCAAGTCGTCGTAGTAAGACCACAAAGGACTATCACACCAGATCAATCATCACCAATGATGAAAATTGTATCAGAAGAGCCAGACATGAAACCATACCAACGAATATGCCGACTGAATCACATGGGATACGTCGAGAAGACAACTACATACGCCTTCCACCGATGGTAGGCGTACCATCGTAGCGGACATAGGGAAGGAGGACCTTTTTCTGATTTAAGGATGTTGTCGCCACATCACCATCGTGAAGAAAACACTGTAATCTATTATATACTAAAAGCAAAATAAGGATGCTTAAAGGAGACACCACGTTAATCCACATGTACTTAAATTATTTAATCCATTGATCTTAATTATAACGGTTGAGATTTAAAGTTAGAAAAGTTACGTACACTATAGTTTTGTATAACCTGTCACATAGGTTGATTTATCCCGTTCGAAAGTCACGTTTAGGATGTGGTCTCCCGGAACCAAGCAATCAGGCCATCAAAAGAATATGACTGTGGTCTGATAGAAAGGAAAAAAACTGTTTGTTGATGATTTGTTCCTATACGACACCCCAAATGCACATGCATGTATGTTGGTCCGTTCAACATATAAGAAAAAAAACAATAGCAGCTGATTCATTTTCATCTAACGTGTTCCGTTCAACATAAATAGAAACATATAAGATATTACCAAAGTACTGCCTCCGTTCAACAAAAAGATAACTAAGCATTTGTAGCTAGCTTAGTTAGACTATGATTACACGGCAAATCTGGTAATATATAAGAATATCGGCATAGTATATATGTATGCGGTTTTTTTGTCCGCCTGTATTTTCAATATTTCACCGGAAAACGGTTTTACCAGCTACCACACATATTATTTTCTACCGGACTAAACTTGCCAGTATTAATGTAATTTTCTCAAATTTAAATATTTTTGGGAAATTGTGAAAGAATTTATGAATTCATTTTGAATATCTCGGACAGAATACCGGCCGGTATTTCCGATATTGTGAAAAAAGGGAAATAACGGTGCCTAGCGATATTTTTACCGAACCAAGAAAAAAAACCTTGACTGTCCATAGAATTTTATCCGCCGAAGAAAGCTACCGAGAATTCAAACTATATTATTGGGAAGACAGTGTACAATCCATGTAGATCTACATGAACATCTATCTGATTGGATCTTACATAAGAAATTTACCTATATTAATATACTTTGCTAAAATATAAATAATTTTAGGAAATTTTTGAAGAATTTATGAATTCGTTTTGAATATCTCAAGCAAAATACCAGGTGGTATTCCGGCGCTTAGCCGTAGTATATAGGTATGCGTTTTTTGTCCGCTTGTATTTTCAATATTTCACCGGAAAATTGTTTTACCAGCTACCACGCATATTATTTTCTACTGGACTATATTTTATCAAATTTAAATATTTTTGGGAAATTGTGAAAGAATTTATGAATTTCATTTTTAATATCTCGGACGGAATACACGCCGATATTTCCGATATTGCGAAGAAAGGGAAATAACGGTGCCTAGCGATATTTTTACCCAACCAAGAAAAAAAACTTGACTATCCATAGAATTTTTTCCGCCGGAGAAAGCTAACGTGAATTCAAAATATATTATTTAGAGGACAGGGTATGATTCATGTAGATCTACATGTACATCTATCCGATTGGATCTCACATAAGAAATTTACCTATATTAATATGATTTGCTAAAGTATAAAGAATTTATGAATTTGTTTTGAATATCTCAGGCAAAATACCGAGGCGGTATTCCGGCGCTTAAGCCGTGATTTTATCCAACACACAAACAAACCTTGGCTACCATTAGATTTTATTTTCGCTGGTGGAAAGCTACGACCAATTCTAAATATATTATTCAGTAGACATGGTACGATCCATGCCAATCCAGACGTACATTTACAGATTGGATCTCACATCAAATGGCTGGAAATTAGGCAGAATAGACACTACTACTGTCTCTCCCTACAAAAAAAAACTCACCGTACTCGGTTGCCAGGTGATATCTTCGTAGGCGTATCAACAAAAGGAAAAAATAAACTTCTTACACGAAGTTAGCTAGATCGTGGTAGAAATGCAAATATGTGCTCAGATAAAGTATAAACTGGACAATAGGTCATATCATATGTTAAGTATATTGATCCGTAGATATGCATGTTTGAGCAATGATCAAAATAAGTGGGTTTTCAGTTTAGTTATGACACATATAAAGCAATAGTGCGACACGTACGGACAACTTCTACAGAATATTAATTCTGTTGTAGGATGCAAACCTTACTCGGAGGGTAGGGAGACCTGGCATATTTAAATTAAAATGAGAATAAACAATTGCAATGTATTAGGAAAAACAATACTATATTATAATACATACTATAATCCTGAATTTTCCACATATATATCTATCTATTTTTGTGGACTATGAAACTATATTATTCCCTACAATGTAAAGTGTCACTTTCGACAAATTAAAACGGTTGCCCTCACATTTGCGAGGGCCACACTGCTAGTTATCTTAAAAATAAAAAGAAACAAGATCCATGGCAGATCGGCGGTGTTGCTGCTGGGAGAGACAAAAAAAAAACCTAGATTGGTTTGGATTGCCTCCTGTCTCTCTCTCTCTCCTCGGGCTGTTCGTGCAGCCATTCCAGTGAGCAAAAAAAAAACGATTGGGCCGTCTCCACTGTCTTGCCAACCGCGAGGGGTCATGTAGTTTAGCCTTTTTTTTCTTGCTTTTCCTTCTTTTTGGCGGATGGTTACAAGACCTTTGGGCCTGTGGTGTGGTGAACCAAGTCTTGTAAACCAACTTTCATCTCTTCCGTGTTCATGTGGGAAAAAAGTGAGATCCGAGAGGGGCACGGGAGGAGAGGGTGATACTTTCTAATGTGTGAACCATATGTTGGTTAGTCATGTGTGAAGTGTGCACCTTGTCCTAGTAATAGGACTGTACAGTAGACAGGAACTAAAACTACTGTGGCCGGACTCGTTGCCTGTTGATGTACGTGTGTTGGTGGACAGCATTTCTGCTGAGCTAAGTATCTAATGGAATCTTGTGTTCCATTTCAAAAAAAAAAAAATACGATACAGAATATCATGATTCGACCTAGCGCTTCAGTTCACATGGTATTGCAACGAAAAATACTGCCACACGCCACACCCGGCGAGTAGAATTGACATACTCCGCGCAGATTTTACTTCCACTTGGCTCCGTTGAGGAGAAGTTATCTGTGATTGAGAAAGAATATATCTCTACAGCTGTTTCTCTCCTCGTGGCAGCCCCTATCAGTCGCCGCAACCTGTTGTGTTGACTGTCTCTAAGAGTGAGGGCATAGAGGAGACCTTGGCTCCGGTGCTGCAGATCACGTCAGAGCGACATGAGTTGCGTGGTGATTTTCCTGCGGTGCTTTCACTGGTGTTATGCTTTTTTGAGACCTTGGAGGCGGCCAGTCGCAGTCTTGTCAGTCCCTCGCCTCTTTGGACCATAGAGGTGTTGGATTATTAGGCAATTTTCGTGTGAGTTTAATTACCGAAAACAAGATTACAGATGCACAAGCATACTTAACCACGCACATCAGACTAAGCACATGCATCAGATCTGAACATGGAACAAGTAGCAGTGCAAGGTAGGAGAGTAAAAGCACGTACATCGCGACCGGGAAGGTCGCACCAGCAGCAGCAGCACCACCATGGGAGTTGTTGATGTCGCCCATGGTGTAGTCGGATCTGTCGAAGAAGTAGCCGAACCGTCGATGAAGAAGACGAACGACGAGCCGATCGCGCCGAGACGCTCCCCAAAAACCTTATCGCTCGTCTCCCGGTGCAGGATCTCAACGGACGGGGTTTCGGAGGCCTGCTCTCCCGGACGGCTGTGCACGCAGTCGCCGGGATGGGAAAGACTAGAGAGTAGCACAACAAAAGGAACTTTCGCGAGAGAGAGATCTAAGAGCACTGTTTTCCAGATCTGATCGGTCTCCTTGTATAGCACAGGAGAAGAGCCGCCCGACCAGCGTTGACATGCGTAGGAAGCCGGGACACGCGGCGAGCATGCACATGCAGGCCGACACGTACCCAACACGGTTGGTGCACCAAGCAAAAATTTAGGCTTCCTTGAGTGTGTCTCGAACTCGAACTCGAGTCACGAAACGCGACGTGCGTGCGTGCGTGACGAGGCGAGGCGGGCGAGGCGAGACGGGGCGGGCGGAGGAGGAGGAGTGCGCGAGGGCTCTCTCTATTCTCACTCACTTGAAAGGAGTAGAACTGGCAGCCCTTATATACCACTCCAACTCTCTCCCAACTAGCAATGTGGGACTAAACTTTGTCCCCCAGGCTGCTTCCACTCGATACGTTTAATCCTTTGTTACAGCAAGCCGGTGAGATTGACAACCTCACTGTTTCGTTGGGGCAAAGTACTTTGGTTGTGTTGTGCGGGTTCCGCGTTGGCGCCGGAATCCCGGTGTTGCGCCGCATCACATTTCGCGACCATCAACCTTCAACGTGCTTCTTGGATCCTCCTGGTTCGATTAAACCTTGGTTTCTTTCTGAGGGAAAACTTGCCACTGTGCGCATCATACCTTCCTCTTGGGGTTCCCAACGGACGTGTACATTTACGCGCATCACTCCCCTTCGGTGTCCTGGTCCGTCTCGGTGAATTATGATGTTTGGTCTTTGTTTCGTCGAATTCCGAAAAATATTGCCCGAACAGCCTTTCTGGAACCAAAAACATCAGAAAACAGGAACTGGCACTTCGGCATCTTGTTAATAGGTTAGTTCCGGAAAATGCATAAAATCATTATAAACTGTGAGCAAAACATGTAGGTATTGTCATAAAACAAGCATGGAACATCAGAAATTATAGATACGTTGGAGATGTATCATGCACCAAGCAAAAATTTAGGCTTCCTTGAGTGTGTCTCAAACTCGAACTCGAGTCACGAAACGCGACGTGCGTGCGTGACGAGGCGAGGCGGGGCGGGCGGAGGAGGAGGAGTGCGCGAGGGCTCTTTCTATTCTCACTCACTTGGAAGGACTAGAACAGCAGCCCTTATATACCACTCCAACTCTCTCCCAACTAGCAATGTGGGACTAAACTTTGTCCCCCAAGGCTGTCCCAAGCTGCCAACGTGATGGGCCTTGAGATTTCAGGAATTGTAGACTACATGGGCTGCCTTACTGGACTGCAACACATCTACATTCAAAAATCCCCCACAGATCTCATATGCACATCAGATGACACATTAGTTCCATTCACTGTTTAATATACCTGCACTTCGGTGGAGACTGTTAAGTTGAACTTCCACCTAGGCAAGGTGCTACGTTTGACTACAACTGAACAATGGACTATGCCTTGAATTGTCAGTCTTTGTGCAGCAAGTTTCGCTCAATGTCGGCACGGTACTAGGCTACCATAGCCTTCCCCTCGGGTGGAGCTTATAAGTCATACTCCTGGGCCTTTCATGAGCTTACTAGAGATTCACCCAAATCTCCCACACTATGACCAGTAGTGTCACTCGTATAGGTGTGTTCTTCAAAGATCGCCATGTAGGCCAGCGTCTTCGCTCATCAAGAGCCGCTCAGAACACATTAAGACATTGTCAACCTGCCTTACAGTAACTATGAGAGAATTGCATCTGCAGCGGAGTGGGAGTATTAAATTTTCTCTCAACTCAGTTACTCCGGTTTGTTTTCCCAGGTCCTAGTTCACGGAATTTTCGATCATATAGGTTGGGTTACCCCCTCGGCAACTCAAGTGGGTCTCAAACCCATCTCCCTCGATGCAAGGTCTATCATATTTCTTGATAGTACTTTTGTGAAAGGATCCGCGATTTTTAGCACTTTGGACATAATCCAATGCTATCACTCCGGAGTTCTTCGAGTTTTACGACAGACTTCAATCTCCTCTTGATATGTTTGGAAATTTTCATATTATCCTTAGAACGTTTCACTTTGATAATCACAGTTTGATTATCACAGTTCATGAGGATGGCCGGTATTGGTTTTTCAACCATAGGCAAGTCCATCAAGAGCTCACGAAGCCATTCCGCTTCGACAGTAGGCTGTATCTAATGCTGTGAGTTCTGCTTCCATAGTTGACCTCGTTAAGATGGTCCGCTTGCAAGACTTCCGGGAAACGAGCGCCACCACCAAGAGTGAAAACATATCCACTTGTGGCCTTCATTTTAGCATCGAAATCCAATTGGAATCACTATACCCTTCAAGTCCTCTTGGATACCCGGTATAATGAATTCCATAACTCATGGTTCCCTTTAGATAGCGCATCACTCTCTCAAGAGCATGCCAATGATCATCTCCCGGGTTGGCCACAAATCGGCTAAGTTTGCATACAGCAAACGAGATATCAGGCCTCGTAGCGCAAGCTAAATACATGAGTGAACCAATGATTTGAGAGTATCTCAATTTTGATCTCTAGTTGCCTTTTCATTCTTTCGAAGCAAGACACTAGGATCATAAGGTGTGAGAGAAGATTTGCAATCAGCATAGCCAAATCTGCTCAACACCTTCTCAACATAATGAGATTGCACAAGTTTAATCCCATTATTCTCATCTCTCAATAACTTGATGTTCAATATAACATCAGCTTCTCCAAGATCTTTCATCTCGAAACATTGAGATAAGAAGGTTTTTACTTCCTTAATCACTTTGAGACTTGTCCCAAAAATTAGTATGTCATCCACATACAAGCATAGGACAACTCCCTCACCCCCACCATAGCGGTAGTACACACATTTGTCGGCTTCATTAACAACAAATCCCACAGATGTCAAAGTTCTTTCAAACTTCTCATGCCATTGTTTGGGTGCTTGTTTGAGACCATACAAAGATTTCTTTAATTTACACACCTTTCTTTCTTGACCTTTTAGTACGAAACCATCAGGATGTTCCATGTAAATTTCCTCGTCCAACTCTCCATTTAGGAAAGCCGTCTCAACATCCATTTGATAAACGAGAAGACCGTGTGAGGCAGCCAATGACAGTAGTACTCGAATTGTGGTCAATCTCGCCATAGGTGAGTAGGTGTCGAAGAAATCTTCGCCTTCCTTTTGGGTATAGCCTTTGGCTACAAGCCGAGCTTTGTACTTCTCAATAGTACCATCAGCTCGAAGCTTCTTCTTAAATACCCATTTACATCCTACAGGTTTACACCCATAAGGACGCTCAATTAACTCCCACGTTCCATTAGCCAAGATGGAATCCATCTCGCTTTGAACCGCTTCCTTCCAGTAGTCTGCATCAGGAGATGCGAGAGCTTCTGAAATGGTAGTGAGAGTATCATCCACAAGATACACAATGAAATCATTACCAAAAGACTTTGCAGTCCTTTGTCTCTTGCTCCTTGTGGGAGCTTCATTGTCATCTTCATCGGAATCTGAACTCTCATCATCGGATTCCTCATCGGACTCCATAGGAGTTTCATGTATTGGATCAGATTCCCAACTAGACATGCCATGCATATCTCTCATAGTAAATATATCCTCAAAGAATGTAGCATCTCTTGATTCAAAGATGGTGCCAACATTCATATCGTCCACTCCAGATTTCACCACAAGAAATCTATAAGCAATGCTATGGGCAGCATAGCCAAGAAAGACACAATCCACGGTTTTTGGTCCAAGCTTTCGCTTTTTGGTGATTGGCAAATTCACTTTAGCCAAACAGCCCCAAGTTCGTAGATAGGAGAGTGTTGGTATTTTTTTCCCATTCCTCATAAGGGGTAATCTCTTTATTCTTGGTTGGAACACGGTTTAGGACATGACACGAAATCAATATAGCCTCCCCCACCATTCCTTGGATAAACCCGACACATCTAACATGGCGTTAACCAAATCTGTTAGAGTACGGTTCTTCCTTTCCGCAATCCCATTGGATTGTGGGGAATTGGGAGGCGTCCTCTCATGGATTATACCATGTTCCGCACAGAATATATTGAACTCATTAGAAAAGTACTCTCCACCACGATCGGACCGAACCCTTTATCTTTCTTCCAAGTTGGTTCTCAACTTCAGCCTTATAGATTTTAAAGAAATCAAGAGCCTCATCTTTAGTTTTCAGGAGATACACATAACAATACCTAGTGGAATCATCAATCAAAGTCATGAAATATTTCTTTCCACCTCTTGTCAACTCACCATTCATCTCACATAAATCTGAATGTATGAGCTCTAGTGGTGCCAAATTTCTTTCCTTCGCAGGCTTGTGAGGCTTGCGAGGCTGCTTTGTTTGCACACAAGCATGGCACTTAGAGCCTTTGAAAAAGGTGAATTTCGGAATTAAACTCATATCAGCAAGCCGCGTCATACAACCGAAATTAACATGACAAAGTCGTGAATGCCAAACATTAGTTTCATTAACACTAGTGCTTACATGGTTCACAACATTATCACAGAAGTCTTCTAGAGAGAAACGAAACATTCTCTCACATTCATAGCCCTTTCCAACAAAAGTTTCATACTTCGAAAGTACAACTTTATTGGACTCAAACACCGACTTAAACCCATCTTTTATAAGACGGGAGCCACTAACGAGATTCTTCTTGATAGAAGGGACATGCGCATGTTCTTCAGTTGCACGATCTTTCCCGAAGTAAACTTCAGATCTACCGTGCTAACACCACGAACAGTAGCATGTAACCCATTCTCCATCATCACTGAGGAACCTCGTGCCTGATAAGAGGTAAACATGGAAATGTCAGCACACACATGAACATTGGCACCTGTATCAACCCACCATTCTGTGGGCTGAAACACCGAAAGAATAGTAGGTAACATGTTACCATACCCTGTAGTTCCTTCCTCTGTGTTGCCAATGATCATGCTGACAGACTTTGAGTTCTGTCCAGCTTGACATTTCTTTCCTTTGCGTTGTGGACAACGATTAGCCCAATGGCCTGTCTCGCCACACATCCAGCAAGGATCTTTCTTCTCCGTTTTCCCCTTCTTCTTGAAGTTGGTAGTCTGGGAGACTCCCTTCTTTCCCTTGGATTTGTGGGTATTTTTCTGCACCATATTGGCAGCAGAACGTCCCTCGGTTCCTCAAGTGTGTTTGTCTTTTGCCCTCGCCTTCTCCTCAACATCCAGAGAGCCCATGATATTCTCAACAGAAAACTCATGCCTCTGATGTTTCAGAGAAGTGACAAAGTTTCTCCATGAAGGGGGAAGCTTAGCGACAATGCATCCCGCGACAAACTTGTCCGGTAGCACGCACTTGAGGAGCTCAAGTTCCTTTGCCATGATCTGTATCTCATGAGCCTGTTCCACTACAGATCGGTTCTCAACCATTCTGTAGTCACTGAACTGCTCCATAGCATACAGTTCACCTCCGGCATCGGCAGCACCAAACTTAGCGTCCAGTGCATCCCACAGTTCCTTTCCATCTCGAATGTGTAGATAAGCATCAACCAACTTGTCTCCATGCACACTTAGGACGGCACCCACAAAGATTACGGTGGCATCCCCAAACGCTTTATCCTCTTCAGGAGTAAGCAGACCTCTGGGAGTAACTTCCGCAACTCGGTGCACGCCCATAGAAGTGAGCCACAAGAGGATCTTATTCTGCCATCTCTTGAAATGAGAACCCGTAAATGGGCTCGGTTTAAGCGCAGCAGCAAAACCAGACGGTGAAAATTGCCTAAGCAAATAAGGTTTTTGGATTGTTGGATTATTAGGCAATTTCCGTATGAGATCTTATCGCCCGTCTCCCGGTGCAGGATCTCAACGGACGGAGTTTCGGAGGCCTGCTCTCCCGGACAGCTGTGCACGCAGTCGCCGGGATGGGAAATACTAGAGAGTAGCGCAGCAAAAGGAACTTCGCGAGAGAGATGGACTAGAGAGTTATGAGAACTGTATAGACGACCCGACCGCATTGCCACGCGTAGGAAGCCAGGGACACGCGGCGAGCATGCACATGCAGGCCGACACGTACCTAACACAGTTGGTGCGCCAAGCAAAAATTTAGGCTTACTTGAGTGTGTCTCGAACTCGAACTCGAGTCACGAAACGCGACGAGCGTGCGTGACGAGGCGGGGCGGGCGGAAGATGAGGAGTGCACGAGGGCTCTTTCTATTCTCACTCACTTGGAAGGACTAGAACAGCAGCCCTTATATACCACTCCAACTCTCTCCCAACTAGCAATGTGAGACTAAACTTTGTCCCTCAAGGCTGTCTCAAGCTACCAACGTAATGGGTCTTAAGATTTCAGGAATTATACACTACATAGGCTGACTTACGGGACTGCAGCCTATCTACATTCAACATATGTTGCTGCAAAAGTTGGCCTTCATGATCATGGTGTGTAGCCGCGCCGTCGCGATGCCGCTCAGGGCCAGCCGTCCGTGCCCAGTTGCCGGCAGCTCGCTGGAGAAGTGTGCTCCAAATGCCCAGACTATCGGCCCTGGTGCCTGCCAATAAGTCGCCGACCTCCTGAGTTGCTCCGCCGTTCGCCAGTGGCCTGCCCGGTCGGCGGCCGTCCCCCGCTCGCACCGATTAGAGGTCACGTCGCCACCAGCACGATCTCTCGCTCGGTCTGGCACTCTGGCTATCTCTCTCGGTTGGTCACGCGAACAGAAGAGACGACAAGCAGTATGGAGATGAAACAAGTCGGCCAGTTGGCCCAAAGCCACACCGGCAGCCGGCCGAACAGGCCAAGTTTCTCGCTCTGTTAAGAATTCTTCCGGCCCAGCCGGCCCAACAGGCAGAGTAGTAGGTATAATCATCATTTTGTCACGAGCCATAAGCCAAGGTAGGGCGTGCGCCCATCCTTGTGTACTACCGAGAGCTTCGCCGTAGAAGTACTGCGGTACATTCTGAACTCCGCCGAGGGTATACGTCCCGACCGGTCCTAGGCTGTGTAGGGTAGTCGATCAATGCGATTGAATGTACAGCCACCCTCCCAAGCACGGGAATTCGGTGACGATTTTGAAGTCGTATATTGATTTACAAGATTCAATGCAACGTACGTACGTATACTAGTAGTGCTAGTAGCATCGTTGCGGCACAATCGAGCGATCTCTAACGGCTAGTTGATGATTACTCTTGATGCAGCATATCATGTGAAAATGCACATCATTCTGAAACTTTGGAGGAACCAATTTAAAAGCGCAGGTAGAAAAGTTTACGGATGCAGCAAACAATAATTATATACAGTACTATGATTAAAGAGTGAAAGAGCTATGCCAAAGTTGCTAATTGGTTCATCAGCTCCTTCTAATTCAAGAATGAAAACATATTACTAGTTTTTCCCCAGACGACTGTGAGGTTGGGTTCCATTAGCTCAGTGATAACTCAACACACGTACCAAATAATCCAAGTGCTGAAAGAGAAACTACTACTAAAAGTTCTGTCCGCTGGAAGCTAGATTACAAAGTCAATGTTTACGGCCCTTGGCGGAGCACAATAATGATATTAGAGCATCTTTATCGGCGGCTCTGATAGCGATTCCGATAGCTATTTGGAGCTGGCATTGTTTTTGCGCTTACATCGGGGCGTCCTAAAATACATCGGTGCGGTTTCGAGTCTAATAGAACAGCCAGCAACTCCGTGTTGGCCCCTCGCGAAGGGCGCGAATCGGGCGCGTCGGCGGCTCACGGCACGTCGGTTTTAACGGGTGGGGCCGTCTTGGCATCGACTTGAAGCAACGGCGGCATCATAATTGCGACGCCTCGGCTATTGTGCGGCCGGCCGCCGATGAAACCATCGGTCCACACGCAGAAGACGCCGTAAATGCGACGCCTCGGCTGCTGTGCGGCTAGTTGGCACCGCTTATTAGTATGCCCTCCACCGCGCTATTCCCTGTACTCTCCATCGCCACCGCGCTATCCTCTCCTAGTCTCCTCTCCACCACCACCGCATTCCTCTGCAGAACAATGTCGCGGCGGCTGCATACCACGTATTCCATGCTTGGCCATAACGGCCGCACGCCGCCATCGGCGCCGCATCCACCACCGCAACCATAGCCGCCGCAGCCACAACTTGACGCTGAGATCGACTTCAATTCGAACGACTCTGGCGACTCCCAGTTCGATGAGTGGGACGAGGCGTACATAACAGGTGCAAAAGCCGAGGCGGCGGAGGAGGCGGCGCAGTGGGGTGAGCAGCATCAGGTCCCCGGCGACCCGGATCAGGCGGTGATCCTGGCCTCCTTCAACACTTGCTTCCAGAGGCTAAAGGAGGCGCATGAGTTTTTCAATGACGCCAACTTCGAGCCCGCCGTCGAGATCACGCGCCAGCGGGCAGCCACAGAGGAGGCGGGACGTCTCCTAATGGCAGCCGAGCGGCAAAAGCTCCTTGAGCTCAACGCTCAACGCCAGGCCAAGGCGGCCGCCCGTGAGCAACCGAGGCTCACCCATAACGAGGCGTCTCACGAGTGGCTTGCGTCTTTGACGGGGCAGCGCTGCCGGCAAGCTCCACTGTCATCGGCGGCCATGCTCCACCCCCAGATGCGCGAAGCAAGCGCGGAGAGGCGGGACGGACGCAGGCGGCAAAGAGGAAGAACGACGACGAGGCAGGCCCATCGCATGCCCCAACCGACGGTCATTAGATTAGGGTTCGGTCTAATTTGAAGTTCAAGTTTCATTAAGTTTAAATTCGAGTCACTTTTGTATAAAACTAGCCTAAAATTCGTATGATTTCGTTTTTTTAATGTTTTTACATTTAATTCTTTTGGGGAGCAACGGCGTGCGAATGACATCTCCAAATACAGTATGCAGTGCCAGCGTCCCTCATACGACGGCGCCGACGCCCCTGCCGACGTTTATTTGATGAGCACCGGTGGAAATGCTCTTAGGTGGGCAAACTTCATATCGGAAAACCTTCCTAGCGCGAGACAAAATAGGATCCATGCTACAAGGTGCAGCACAGGACCATAGACCGTGCATTCAAAGGTTCCGGCGTCTCCGGCCAAGGCACCGAAAGTTTCTTTTCTACGAATCTGTTTTTTCTTCCGAGTGGCGTTGATCTGTCGGAGGAGGCGTTGTTCGTTGGCTTCAGGGGATCCTCACGGAAAACCTTGTTCGTGCACGAGCCTCTCTGCTAAAGCGCTGCCGCCGGGAGATCTCCAACGGAGCGACCTATATCGGACGTCTAAAAGTGATCGCGAGCGAGATCATTCGCGTCACACCGTAAACATATTTTATCAGCGCGTTCGTTTCCGTCTGGGTGTGCTCCCACCGAGGTTTTTAAATTTACAACATATTTAAAAGCATAGAAAGTAGTATATTTAAAAGCAAAAGAAAACTATACAAAGTAATTCTAGAAAATCGGCTGCTCCTCCTGCGATCAGAGGAGCCGGCCTCTCCACCACCGACCAGAGGGCACAGCAGCGGCGTCCTCGTCATCCGCGACCAGGGGCACTGCTCGTCGTCTCCCTCGCGCGGCCGCAAGAGGAAAACCTCGAAGAAGGAGGCCGCAGCGACCGCCGCCGCGTTGCAGCTCCCCGAGGAGGAGGCCAAGCGTGCTGAGGACGCCGCGGTGGCGGAGGCGATCGCCAGGTCGCTCAACGACCTCGTCCCCGCCGACAACGCCCTCCCCATGGACGCCGCGCTCGACTGGTCCAGACGGGACTGGGAGCGGCAGGAGGCGGAGCAGCAGAGGCGCCAGCTGGAGTTGGCTGCCGCGGACGGTGTGGCGCCCTGCTGAGTATGTGCTAATACATAGCACTATTACCGTGTTTCAAGACTTGGTAAAACACTATTGGGAATAGCTTCCGCAATACCTACCGCTAGCTACTGGAGTACACATCTATAGCTCAGACCTGAGCGCACGAAAAACACAATTTACAACCTTGTTAGAGACAGCAAAGGTATATAATGTCATATAGTTTTGCAAGATAAATACAATAAATAAGTGTCTTTGATGTTCAGTCCATGTATACACATATTAGTGGACAAGGTTCGAAAGCATGAACTGCCAACTTATTTATGCTCTTATTTATAGACAAAGTGAGTACAATATATACAATTAAGATGGTACATTCAACCAACCAAGCTATGATTTTTCGAACAAATAGAAGCAACTAAGTTATAGATATCCTTTGACAGTTGGTAAATCAATAATGGTTTGAATCATGAGCACGCTTTACATATTTGACTTGGTACCACACCGCATATATACATCCCCGGATGTTTAATATGCCAACACGAAGAACACATAACAGATTTCTCATCGCCACTATAAAATTCGAGAATTAGCAGTGGATGAGAATGGAAACATTGAGAGATATAACAATGCGGAGGAGTGAACTCCAATAGAAACAGGAGGCGTGGATTCTCACAAGTCAATCAGTTAGGGTGTGTTCGGTTTGGGGATGTGGTGAAATGGAATGGAACCATTCCATTACACTGTCACGAACCGTTTCATCTCTGTATTCGGTTTGGATAAAAAAATGTCACGAAACGGTTCCATCCCTGTGTTCGGTTTTGGAATGGAATGAGAATGGAATGGAATGGGTGAGATAGTCACCCGATTAATTATTCTAAACTCGATTAATTATTTGCTAAACTTGATTAAGTAGTGGTAAACTTGATTAATTATAGCTAAACTTAGTTAATTATTGCTAAACTTAATTAATCAGCGTGTGACAGTCACTCGTTCCACCTCGTTCGGTCGAATCGGGGGAACCACTTCATTCCAGATCTAGAGGGAATATTCCATTTGAAGGAACCACTTCATTCCATTCCAGTTTGCAACCGAACGCAGGAACGGGCTCTGGGTGCGGAACAGTTCCATTCCGTTCCACCCCATCCCCAAACCGAACACACCCTTAGGCCACGATGATGGAACCTGTAACAACCCGTGGTGCTACTACCGCCAAGCTTACCTCTACCTGGACTACGATCGGGCCAGTCAACAACGTCGATCTAGGTGGACTGCAAGTGGGTCAAACTGAAAGAGGATGCAAGCCCAATCCACTCTACGGGAAATCATGGCCAAGAACTCAAGAACCCCACGTTTACGCAGAGCCACCGCAGGAGATGGCGTGAGCTCGCGCGGGACGACGAAATCTCGGCGGGATGAAACCAGTCACCGCGTTTGAAATTTCACCACCGTATATAGGGGCGGCTCTCTCACCGCCAAATCCAAATCCCCCGTTTCCCCCCTTTCGAGCTCATTCACCCTTCCCGATCTAGCGACATGGCCGACTCTTCCTCACCCGCACGGTCGGCGAGCCTTGCGGCGGCGACGGTGGCTGTGCTGGCGGCTACTGGACACGGATGGTCGTCTTCTTCCTCTGCGTCGATGACTTCGGTTGTGGTAAGCTTCTGCAAACCCTATCCTTAGATCTAGATCTTGTGGGTACACATGGGTGGTTTGAACGAATCCATTGTAGGACATTCTTTCGTCCCGGTCGAGGTTGTGAAGGTTGTCCGGGTTGTATCTGACTCTACCACTAGGGTGGTGATGTCTGCATCTTCGTCATGGTCCCCTGCTTCCCCGACATCGGTGCTGCATGTTGCTTCTCTGACTGTAAGGCCGCTCTTATTTTTCTCGCTCTTCATTGATGTGGTACTGTTTAAGGATGTGGATGTGGTAGTGGTAGTGCTTAAGGATGTGGTACTGGTAGTTCATTGATCTGCTAGTGGTACTGCTTAAGGATGTGGATGTGGTAGTGATAGTTCATTGATCTGGTAGTGTTTGTCATGTAGGCGATCACACCATTGGGCTCCCCTGATCTTTCTGCTCCTACTGTCAATGCTGAGCAATTTCTGATTTCAATCAAAACTGACATGGTTTGGAAACCTGAGCTATCAAAGTTTGTGCTGAACTGGTTGGTTCAGCTCGTCCGTAGCGGCGTCTTTTTCAACATGGGATTCAAAAAGCAGTAGATGAAGAAGGTAGCTGCTGATGTTGTTGCATTCGCTGGCATACATGTGACCACTCTTCAGCTCTACATCCACATCAGAAACTAGAGGACCAAGTGGAGCGTCATACTGAAGATGAAAACCGATGGCAATCTGGACTGGAGCGAGGATGGTTGCTGTTTCTATGCTGCTGATGAAGATATGGCGGACGAGTACATTGAGGTTGTAAGCCTCATTGAGTTCCTTCATAGATCTGTATATGTGAATGTCATCCGCACTAACAGTTGTTCCTTGTGGATTGCTGCACAACCCGAGACATCGTCAGTGCCGAGTATTGTAACCTGCTGCCAGCGGAGAGGAGGAGCTGGCTTAGGACCTGGCTTCGCAACCAGTTTCCTGCTTAGTGCTTCTGCATCCTTGGTCATGATCTGCTCATTTTGAGAGGTGGTCTCGTATCCCTCCATTAGCTAGAACTTTCTTGAAACTGATCCCCGGTCTGTAATGATGAACTTGTTTGAGGTGGTATAGACTAACCCTCGTGTGATAAATTTGCGATGCATCACGAAGTATAGTTGCTTCGCCCGTGGAAACATCGCCCACAAAGTAGTTGTTGTGTATTACCAACACCTTTTCTAATGAACTGAATCTGTTGTTTGTAGTAACTAGCATAGTGGCCCTCACAAATGCGAGGACATCACTTTCATTCACTTGAAATTTCTTAAAATAAATATTTATAATTTCATAGACACACATTTCATGAGACTGGAAGCTAGTAGTCCTATTTTAGAATATCGTAAGAAAACATACATCTTTAATTTATGTCTTAATTATTAATATGTCATCTAGGAAAAGTAAAATTTCAACGATTTATTGTATGGTCCTTCACATATGTAATTATATATGACTAAAATAACATTCTAGAATTTTAATTCTTTTATACGTCTGGCGCTGCTAAAGACAACCGATCGGCGCTGCTAACAATGGCCTCAGATTATCCCTAGACGCTGACCATTTACTCATCGGCCGGCGTTTGTCGCTCCCCGATCATTCCTCTTTTTGGCCTTTCGTCTCTCCGCTAATTTTTTTACCAGAATTTACTTTTCGTCGAGAAAAAAAGGAAGTGCGGGGCCTACAACTTAAAATCGTAGAAAATCATCCCGTCCAAAATCACACTTTAAGTGTCCTAGATAGCTCGTCTGGCGCTGCTAAAGACAACCGATCGGCGCTGCTAACAACAGCCTCAGATTATCCCTAAACACTGACCATTTACTCATTGGCCAGCGTTCGTCGCTCCCCGATCATCCCTCTTTTTAGCCTTTCGTTTCCCGACATTCACTAATTTTTTTACCACAATTTACTTTTCGTCGAGAAAAAAGGAAGTGCGGGGCCTACAACTTAAAATATTAGAAAATCATCCTGTCCAAAATCACACTTTAAGTGTCCTAGATAGCTCGTCCGGCGCCGCTAAAGACAACCGATCGGCGCTACTAACAACGACCTCAGATTATCCCTAGACGCTGACCATTTACTCATTGGCCGGTGTTCATCGCTCCCCGATCATCCCTCTTTTTGGCCTTTCTTCTCCCAGCATTCGCTAATTTTTTTTACCACAATTTACTTTTCATCGAGAAATAAAGAAAGTGCAGGGCCTACAACTTAAAATCGTAGAAAATCATCCTATCCAAAATCACCTTTTAAGTGTCCTAGATAGCTAAGCTATTGCATCGATCACGTCTTTTGTCGTGAACAGACTCCTCTATTCTGATCCTATATACCAACCTGGCTTGCTAGCGATTTTTTTTCTTTTTAATCGGACTACTTTGTTTTGTTGCATTTTCCAAATAGACTTAGCCAGCTACAGTTTTTTTTTCCCAATCCGAGACCCTATTCCCACGGATATCTATCACGTAAAAGTTCTTTGCATGAGTCTACACGTTTTAAACGTGTCAACCGGAACCTACATGGTTATGTTATTAATTATCTTTCTTTAAATATTAGCCACAAAATTTAGATCTAACCATTAAAATAATTAAGATGATGTGGATTAATGTGGTATCTCTATTTTAAACATCCACATTTTGCTTTTAATATATAATAGATTTACACAAAACTCACCTTCACTCATTTTAAAAAACATATATAACAACTTAAATAGATCAAAAATATTTCATATGTGGTCCATAAAAAGACACAAATATTTTAAAATTGGAGTTATTTTTGACCTTTTTAAAAACATGGTTTTGTGATTTTTGTGTAGCCAAAAACACAATGCATTATTTGGAAAATTTCTGTATGCATGTCGAAAATATATGCATGTCTCCATATTATTTGGAAAATCTTCATGTAAATACTTTTAGAAAAATATTTAAACACTAAAATATCTTTTTTAATTTTTAAAATCCTAAGTTCACTGGAGCTCGCGAGCACTTAATTGAAACTCTACACTTATCCTTATATTTCTCTTATTCAGGTGTAACGTGTGAGCCATAACCATCGCATATGCAAGTGGTCTAGTATAGCTGGCATATATTGTTGTGATCAATTTACACAAAACTCACCTTCACTCATTTTAAAAAACATATATAACAACTTAAATAGATCAACATTCTCATGAATATCATGATGCTCAGCCGGTCGGCGTAGTAGGGACTCTCCTTCTCCCATCACGAGCACGGAGTAGGAGCAGCTATTTTTATGAGAAGAGTAGTATTTTCTTTGTGCTAAAATAAGTGTCTTATTTTTGTCTAGATACAGATATTTCCAGGTTTATTTTAATTATAGATTTATCTATATTTATAAAAAAATATTAAATATATATTTTAGATAGAGAAAACACATTCCAAGCTTGTTATATGATATGTGAAGCAGCAGGCGTTATTTCTTTACTTACATGCATTTGCCAGGTTTCTAGTGATCAGCCCACGTGACGGAGACCCTTTATTTTTTCAAGTCCTGGATGGTGTCCTAGCGATGCACGCTAGGTAGCTCTTTTCTTTTGTTTCCCTTTTAAATTGGAATCCCCTATCTATTTCTATTTGAGTGGTTCACGTATAGAAACTTGGATAATTTTGGTTGTTCCTAGCCAGCTAGGTTCTCCTGTATCTTTCATACGTGACAGTTCCTAAGAAAGGGACTTCTTATATATGTTATCCTTGACCACTGTACCTACCAACTACAGTTTTACGTAACCTTTGTTATCTTTAAATCTCCACCGTATATTATAGATCTAACAACCACAATAATTAGGATGATGTGGATTAACGTGGCGTCTCTATTTAAACATCCGTATTGTGCTTTTAGTATATAATAGATTCAGTTATTAGCAGTGCTAGGTAACCTCACCACTCTAAGGGGAGGGGTTACCACAGCCGCAACCAAACAACGTGTGGGCTGCACGAGCAGGGAAAAAAGTAGTGTGCAAACACCTAAACAATGGGATCTGGCTTTCCTCTCCGGCGCAGAAAAGGCTGCACAGGGTACCAAATGACCCGTGTTTCATGACCCATGGCCCGTTCGCGACACGTAGGGAGACCCATCTTACGCAGTGATGCATGAAATTCATGCAGGCTACCACCCGCCCTAATAGTACAGAGTACATGTAGAAGTAGGGCTGTACATTGATAGGATTGTTCATCACTGCGGTTTAATGTACAGCAACCCTCCTCCCAAGCACGAGAAATTGGTGAAGTATATAAGTCATATATTAATTTTCCAAATTCAATGTTCCATACGGTACACAGGTAGTAATACAATCTTCGTTACTTGCTTCATCGTCGCAGAACGAGTAATCCCTATACCGGCTAGTTGCTGATTAATCGCTACCGGCCGTTGCATATCAAGAATGAAACCATATTGTTTTAACACAAACGACAGTTTGTGGTCAAGTTCTATTACTTCGATATATCAGAGCCGCCGAAGAAAAAAAAAAGTCATGCTATACTTCTCCTTACAACACCCAATACATCGCCAGAAGATAATCCTGTTTACAGCAACTAACACAAAGTAAGGTTCCTATTAATTCAATCGATCAACATCTTTAAGACTAGTACTCGATTGCCACATAGACTGTTTTAGAGATACCAAACTATATATAATCCTAACTAAATCTCACGTTCTGAAATCAGATGTTAAACTGATGCAAGTTCAGAATTTTAACAAATATTTCGTCACTCAAATGTTACCCTATAAACATTTTTTTGAGTCAACAGCCAGAAAATAGGCAGGGACACTAGTTGTTTCAAAGCTTAGTTGAACTTTATTATATTTTTCATATTAAAAAATGTAACCTCAAAAGGTATATTGTATTTGCCTCGAAGGTACAAAACACTCTTCCGTGACATGACCATTTTCGAATGCGCTTTTTCACTTGTGGTACATTCATATTTTTTATAAAAAATATCAATTTTCGAAACACATATCCGAAATTTTGCGATCTATCGATGTTGGCTTGTATGGCTTGTATTGACCATGTGCTAGTCTACCACCATTCCATTTTGAATCACTAATAATGGCGCTAGGCCCACAACGAATGCATTTATTTTACATGTTACAGTATTAGTCTGACTTTTTCAGTGCTTCCAAACTTGATAAATGGTGTAGAGATATATTAGCACATATATATTACCATGCTTCCAGACTAGGTACAATGCTATTGGAAATAGCTTCTACAGTGGCCGTTAGCTATAGCTCAGACCTCAACACGAAAATGTGGTTTAAAACCTTCTTAAAAGTAGTAAATGTATATATTATACTAATTTTTTACAAGATATATACAACAATATCTTTATTGGATGATCAATCCATAAATGTTTACACATATTTGTGGTTAAGGTCTAAAGATATGAACTACACGTGCAATTTATGTCCTTGTATTTCTAGACAGAGTGAGTACATCATACAATTAACATGGTGTACATTCAACCAACCAAGTTATGATTTTTCCAATAAAAAAGCAACAAAGATGTCAATATCCCCTTAAAGATGGTAAACTAATAATGGTTCAAATCATGAGTTAACATATTTATTGATTCGGTGGCGCGCCACATATATATTTTTGTTGAAATATGTTAATACGCCATCATAATGAGTGAAGAACAAATTTATCATCGCCACTATAAAACCAGAGAAGTAGCCACATAGGAAAATGGAAACAGTGAACCATATGAGCAACACGACGTGTGAATTCCAGTAGAAATGGGAGGCATCAGAAGTTTGTGTTCTCACACGTTTAGTGATCTTACTACATGACTTTAGAAAACTCCTATTCAATGTCTTCGGTAGTACAGGAAGATGGGCGGAGAAGCCATTGATTAGAGTGATGGGTTATATTGGATATGGGTACTTGCGCTTTGTGCGGTTTAGGTACATAGGGTTTAATTGTCCTAGGCTTGAGAAGAGGATGTAAGCATGAGATTATCTTAACAAATATTTCGCTATATAGAGAACATAAAAGAATATTGTGTACTTTCAGTGAAGATACTAAAAGAATACATGTCCCTGTGTCCATTTCTATTCACTTATACGAAATAATTCGTGACAATTCATTGTGCAATCACCGAGTCATGAAGCTAACATTAGATATGTTGCGGCAAACCTCAGCCTTAATGATCTTGTTGCGTAGCCGCGCCGTCGCGGTGTCTCTCAGGGCCAGTTGCACGTGCTCAGTTGCCGGTAGCTTGATGGAGAAGTGCGCTGCAAACGCCCTTGGTATCGACCCTGGTTCCTAGCAATGAGTGGTCGCTCGCGCGATTGCATCGATGTAGAAGTCACCCCACCACCAACACACTCTTTCGCTCAGTCTGGCTGCCTCCCTCCCTCGGTCACGTGAACAAACGGGAGGATGACATTTGGAATATGGAACGAGTCGGGCAGTTGGCCCAATGCCACGACAATGGAACCTCCGATGACCATTGATGCTATTACCTCCAAGCCTTCCTCTACATGGACTACGACCAAGCCAGCCAATGGGTCGACCTAGTATGCAAGCCGAACCCATTCTATGGGGAAGCCTTCCCAAGAGCATCTGACCCGGAAGCAACACAACATCACTAATGCTAGCACCTACCAGTGAACTATGGATTGTTTTGTATGGAGCCTTATTTTTATGTCTTTGATCTATGGATTTTGAACGGATATGTGCATCTTAGTTATGCAGAGGCCGGATATAATGCTTAAACGTTTTGGGAAATAAAACACCTTTTAAAAAAACCTTCAATGCACTAACATCTTTAGGACTAGTACTGATTGCCACATAGACCGTCTTAGAGACATCAGACTATATACAATCCTAACAAAATGTCATATTTTGAGATCAGATGTTAAACTGATGCAGGTTCATAATTTTAATAAATATTTCGTTACACAAATGTTACCCTACAAACATTTTTATGAGTCAACAACCACACACAAAAAGACAAGGATTCAAAGCTTAGTTGAACTTTATAACATTTTTCATATTAAAAAATCTAACCTCAAAAGGCATATTTTGCGATTCCTTCGAAGGTAAAGAACACTCTTCCGTGACATGATCATTTTCAAATGCGCTTTTTCACTGGTGGTACATTCATATATATTTTTTAAAAGATGTCCATTTTCGTAGCACATGTTCAAATTTTAGGACTCTATCGATGTTGGCTTATATTGACCATGCATCCATTTTTAATCGCTAATCTTGCCACAAGGCCTGCAACAGATGCATTTGTTTACTTGTTACAGTACTAGTCTGACTTATTAAGTAATTCCAAACTTGATAAATTGTGGAAAACTGTATTAGCACATCTATTTTACCGTTCTCCCAGACTTGGTACAATGGTATTGGAAATAGCCTCTACAATTGCTAGTGGTAGGTACCATAGCTATAGCTTAGACCTCAACACGAAAAAAGCGGTTTAAAACCTTGTTAAAGTAGTAAATGTATATATTATACCAATGGTGTATAAGATATATACAATAATACATTTCTTGGACACTCAATCCATAAATGTTAAGGTCTAAACACATGAAGTGCACATGTGATTTATGTCTTTATATTTTGTGGTGACCCGACATACCACTGCATGGTGTAGTATGCAAGTCTGACATAACACCAATGAAACACCGTTTCACTAGTATTACATCGCTCAGAGTGGTACAACAGAAACATATGCGGGTCCAAGGCATGTCTATAGAATTACATACAGACTCTGCTACAGAAGATCAGCACAGCCTCCTACTTTACAATGAGGTAAATCTGCAAATAAACTCCAGAAGAACGACTCGTAGTCTAAGCCTATCACGAACTCTACTTGTAGAGTATTAAACTAGCTATAGAGGCTACAAATAGATTCTAGCTAAATAGGAGCTAGGTTTTGGAAGCTAGTTCCTTTCTATTGCTAATCTAGGTTTTGGAAGTTGTTGAATGTGGTATCCGACTCTCCTGATATGGTCCTGTCTCTTGAAGTAGTTGTGGACTCCTCGGCCTTCGAGTTGCACTGTAGATCCTCCTTTGATGCCTCCATACCTAAGCAGGGGATTTAAGAGTGGGATGAGTACGAGCGTACTCAACAAGTTCATTTTAGGGAAGAGGTGTTTAATGCACTAGCTACAGCCATAGACCAGAAAGTCATAGGCAATGCAAGTTTTTGTAAACATTTCTTCAAAAGGTTGCTTTTATTCTGAAGAGCTATGTCCGTCAGCCTTCACCGGTTGACTAGAACTTCATGGAGTTCCTTTCCGGCAGCGTTCGCAGTTCCATATCCCGGAACAGGGAGTGACTGGTCACAGTTCGTTACACTCTGCAGAGGTGTGTTGCTTTACCCATAAGAGATCTTAACCTTGGTGCCAACCGGGCATATGTTCCCGTCCACACTTCCTTTGGTGTGAGGCCCGGTATAAGGTCATAGTCAATCATATTCCTCCGCTACCTCGCACACCCACCCTTTGTTGCATACCCCGACCCTGGGTCCTCGTCGGTCCCATTATTCCCACTTACGGGTGGACCCCGACCACGACAACAGTTTGGGATCGAACCAAACTCCTTCGCCGGTAGATGCAACCCATCATAGACCGCAATACCGTGGGGACTTTAGGCTTCCCCAGCCACCAAATGCTCCTCGGGCTACAAGTGTCTACGGACAATGCCGTGGGGACTTTAGGCTTCCCCAGCCACCAAATGCACCCTTGGATTACAAGTGTCTACGGTAAAGCGCGTCCGTTGATGTACAAGAGGTGGAAATACAATTGACTATACCGTCCCATTCCAGATCTTATGGTTAACACGGGTATTACGGCACAAGAATCACTGGACGACATTTGTTGTTTAATCCTAGATGGATATAAACCCTTTGCAATGGAACCTCCACCATATCAACACAATCCATGGTTCCATTGCCCACCACATAGTCATATTCATAGTTATGAAAATAGTGGTTTTGCTTTTTATGCAATAGTGATAAACATAGTACTTTGCAAGTAATTTGGTAAAAATACTCAAATGACATGAGCAAGCGATGAACTTGCCTTTCTTGACTGCAAGATTATGCAGGCAAGGTCTTCGATACGCAATAACTCCAAATTCTGAAATAGCATCATCGTCCGGTAAGGACAATGTTTAAAAGATTGGCAAGTATGCAATAATGCATAAGTATGAGATGCAATCGCTCTAAGCGTGACCTATCCCCGATGATTTAGGATCAGTGAGTTATAATGATTGGTTCAGGGTGTGTTTCACTTTTAGGGTGATTCACAAACAAGGTTCTTATTCAGGGTTGTGTTGTTTTAGAATCATAAGCAGGTGGTACAATGCATAGTAATAATCATACACACCCAGGAATAGTAGTTGTATAATAAGTAAAGAGCAGTTGTCAATTTTAAGTCTAATATTGCATGGTTGATGATTACTTATTATATATTTAAAAAGAATAACTTTTGAAGAACATGTTCTTGAATAAAGAACAAGTATGATAATTAGGTTTGTGGGGTTCCATGGTTTACTATGGTTTTGATAAGCTTCTGGAGTAATGATTAGATGGATCTCAACGTTGTTGGACTCGTCAATAGCAAGGGCTTGTAAGGTTGAGTTAAGCCTAAGCATCTTAAGCAACTAGTTATACATAGGTGCTATCAAAGTTGGTTATATCTTATTGGTGATAGATAGCTATGGTTTATAGGTCCTTATAGGCAGGGTTGATGATGATTCTTTATTTACTTCAAAAGAATAATTTTTGAAGAACATACTTCTTAAATAATCAGAAGTATATCAATTAGGGTTGAGGTGGTCTAGGTTTTACTGTTGAGTCTATTAAGTAAGGAATAATTGGCTCCTAAATAGGATGGTTGGTAAGTATCCAACACTAGTAGGGTTTAGTGGAATATGGTTAGGTAATGCTCAAGATTTGGCATAGTTGCTCCTGAGGTTCATCACATTAGTGTGATGCTAAATAGGAATGAATAAGATTGATGGATTTGGTAATAGGATCTAGGGTTTACACATGGTTAACCCTATTTGATCACCTAGGTCTAATGAAGATGAACATATGGGATACCATTTTATTATTGGCGGGTCTCTATTATTTTATGAAGACATGACAAGTATTTAGTTGCAATTATAGTTCTATGAATGAAAAGAGAGTATCATGATCACATGTTAACTTGAGTTTTAGGTTTAGGAACCATCTAGGGTTCATATGGAGCTAGGGTTCTAAATGGCATTAGGGTTTTAGGAATTTCATGAAATGATAGGGTTGTAATATCATTCAATATGGAATTAGGGTTTGCTATTTACCATATAGTTCTATGATTAATAACTTCATTTTAAAGTTGAAGTTATTAATAACTTTGAAATAAAAATAATATTGAATTTGGCATTTTATTATTTTTAATGAATCAATAATTAAGGTAATTATTATTTAGGGTTTAAATCCTTGTAATAAGGATTTAATGAAATAACAAATAAAGAAAATTAGTTTTAGAATTTTCTTTCATTTCCAATTGGTTTTTATTTAATTTAGAAAGTTATCCTAATTATTGAATTTTTAATTCAATTAAGAATAAAAGAAATGCTTAAATAACCATCATTAAACAATTAAATTTTATTAAAAATAAAAATTTCATATTATATTTTTATTGGATAGATTTTATTTTTATAATTATTATGATATCTCATTTATATTTTTCTGAGTGATAATGAATTTTATATAAATTTACAAAGTTTCAGATTTTATGAAATTTGAATTAAACAGAAACAATTGCTACCGGTACCCTAACTAGTGTTACCCACTGTCACTGACCAGTGGGCCAATGGTCCACTTCATATGCCACATGGGCGAAGACTAGTCAAAATGGAGGACGTGGCATCGGGAGCTCACTGCCGGCGGGGAATTGGCGACGGCGCCGCCGCTCCAGCGCTCGGGCGGACGGGATCTTCATACCACTCGGTTCAGCACAACGCGGTGAACCTAATGGTACTAGCGCCGCTCTCAAACGGTCGCCGGGGCTCGCCCGCCAGCGAGGCCGCGCGGTGGTGCTCACGGGCGTGCGACGTGACAGCGCTAGGAAGCATGCGCGAAGGAACCAGAGGGTCCACGAGAAGCAGGAGCTCACCGTGATCACGGAGAAGGTGACGGCGAGGTCGGAGGTGGTCGGGCGGAGAGGTGATGGTCACGGCGGTGCTCGGCCGTCTTCGGGGAAGACGAGCTCGGTGTGGTCGCTGATACGTCCAATTTGCATCACTATTTTGTATCATAATTTGCTGTTATTCATTGATATATTTCATATTGGGATACAATACTTATGTTATTTCATCTATTTTGCATGTTTCATCATTATTGGAGGATCAAACACCGGAGCCAGGATTCTACTGGAAAAAGCACCGTCAGAACGCAATATTTCGGAAGATCAAGCCGTGGAAGGGAATTTCACGTAAATTCCTATTTTTCCGGATGACGGAGGGAGCCAAAAGGGGAAGAAGAGAGGGGCCACTGTGGGCCCGGACCATAGGGCGGCGCGGCCCAAGGCCCGGCCGCGCCACCCTATGCTCGGGGGCCCACGACCCCTTCGCCTCCTTTTCTTCGCGTACTCCTTCGTCCCGAAAACCTAAGCCACGAGAGGGATCCTCACGAAGGGTTACGGCCGCCTCGCGGGGCGGAGAACACCGAGAGAGAAAAGAGCTCTCCGGCGGGCAGGAATCCGCCGGGGAAATTCCCTCCCGGAGGGGGAAATCGACGCCATCGCCATCGTCATCGAGCGGGACATCATCTCCATCATCATCATCATCATCTCCACCATCTACACCGCCATCACCACCGCTGCACCTCGTCATCGCTGTAGCAATTCGGGTTAAATCTTGATTGTTTGATAGGGGAAACTCTCCCGGTGTTATTCTATACTTGTTGTAGATGCTATTGAGTGAAACCATTGAACCAAGGTTTATGTTCAGATTGTTATTCATCACCATATCACCTCTGATTGTATTCCATATGATGTCTCGTGAGTAGTTCGTTTAGTTCTTGAGGACATGGGTGAAGTCTAAATGCTAGTAGTGAATTATGGTTGAGTAATATTCAATGTTATGATATTTAAGTTGTGGTGTCATTCTTCTAGTGGTGTCGTGTGAACGTCGACTACACGACACTTCACCATTTATGGGCCTAGGGGAGTGCATCTTGTATTCGGTTGCTAATTGCGGGGTTGCCGGAGTGACGAAACCTAAGCCCCGTTAGTATATCGATGCGGGAGGGATCGCAGGATCTCGCAGTTTAAGGCCGTGGTTAGATTTATCTTAATTACTTTCTTGTAGTTGCGGATGCTTGCAAGGGGTATAATCACAAGTATGTATTAGTCCTAGGAAGGGTGGTGCATTAGCATAGGTTCACCCACACAACACTTATCAAAACAATGAAGATTAATCAGCTGTATGTAGCGAAAGCACTAGACTAAAATCCCCGTGTGTCCTCAGGAACGTTTGGTCATTATAAGTAATCAAACCGGCTTGTCCTTTGTGCTAAAAAGGATTGGGCCACTCGCTGCAATTATTTCTCTCGCATTTTATTTACTTGTACTTTATTTATCCGCAATATCAAAACCCCCGAATACTTGTCTCGTGAGCATTTACGATGAATCCTTCATCGAAAGCTGCTGCCAACACCTTCTGCTCCTCGTTGGGATCGACATTCTTACTTATCGAAGATACTACGATACACCCCCTATACTTGTGGGTCATCAAGACTATTTTCCAGCGCCGTTGTCGGGGAGTGAAGCGCTATTGGTAAGTGGAATTGGTAAGGAAAACCTTTACTCGTTGTGCTGATTTTATTTCTGTCTCGCTGCTATAAATCATTATGGAGAGATCTTCTCTTCAATTTCTATTTGGGAAATCTACTACTACTGCAACGGTAGTGGATGAAGCGCCAGGTGAGGAAGTAGTACCATATAAAATACCTATGAAAATTATTGAACGTGTTATGGATAACCGCTATGAAGGGGATGGAACTGTCCATCCTGGTGATCATTTACTGTTTTTGCATGAATTATGCGGGTTATTCAAATGTGCAGGTATTTCTATGAATGAAGTTAGGAAGAAACTATTCACTATATCGCTGTCTGGTAAAGCGGCGCACTCGGTATAAATTGCTGAAGAATGGTGATTCTATTGATTGGGAGGACATTGTGCCTTTATTCTATTCCAAATTTTATCCTCCAAGTGAAATTCACAAAGATCGGAACCGCATATATAATTTCCGGCCTCATGATGGAGAGAGTATTGCCCAAGCTTGGGGAGATTGAAGTCTTTAATGCTCAAATGCCCCATTCATGAGCTTCCTGGTAATGTTATTATTGATAATTTCTATGCAAGACTTTCTTTTCAAGACAAGACCTT
This sequence comes from Lolium rigidum, assembly GCF_022539505.1. Classification (NCBI taxonomy): domain Eukaryota; kingdom Viridiplantae; phylum Streptophyta; class Magnoliopsida; order Poales; family Poaceae; genus Lolium; species Lolium rigidum. The sequence continues at coordinate 325,998,510 of NC_061508.1, read as the reverse complement.
GCTGGATACTTCTTGTTCTGGATCATTTACGCGCAAGAATGAAGAGTTTAAAAGGGACCTTCTTGATCGGATCCAAGAAAATACTGAAGGATGGGAGAACGACAAAGATAGAGAATCAGGTATAATTTATGATTATAAATGCATTGAAGCTTTTATGGATACTGATAAATTTCGTAATATGAGTGCTACATATGGTCTTGATTCCCAAGTTGTTGCAAATCTTTATAGAGCTTTTGCCTCTCATTATGAACTGCCTAAGAAGAATTTTGATAAGTATCATGAACCGTATAAAGATAAAATTGATTCATCTGTAAACAAATGTGTAGTGGTTGAAACTGTTGATCATGTAATTCCTGAAGCTTATATTGAAAAAACTCCTTTCCCTGCTAAAATGAAGGAGTACTCTGTCATATCTAGTGCAGTTAATAAAAGTGAAAAGAAACCTAAAGAACCTGAAGAACAAATTAAAATTGAACCTGCTGTTGCAATAGTTAAAGATCTTGTGACTCGAAAATGTGGAGGATGGTCATATTATTTTCGTGAAGATGCTTCTAATATTGTTTCACATCCTAATAAATCCAAACAAGTTAGTGTTCCTATGCTATCTCGTTAGAATTGGTGATCATTGCTATTATGGTTTATGTGATATTGGTGCAAGTGTTAGTGCTATTCCTTATGAGCTTTACACGGAGATTATGCACGAAATTGGTTCTTGTGAACTTGAAGATATTGATGTGGTTATTCATCCGGCTAATAGAGAAACTATTTCTCCAATTGGTATTGTTCGGGATGTGGAAGTTTTATGTGGTAAGATTAAATATCCTCGTCGACTTTTGGTACTTGGTTCTGCTGCTAGTGATCATTGTCCTATCATTTTTGGTAGACCTTTTCTAAATACTTGTGGAGCTATTATAGATTGTAAGAAAGAGAAAATTTTGACTAGATTTGCCGGTGAACCTTATGAATTTAACTTTTCTAAATTTACCAAAACTCCTTATAAAACTGACTTGCCTAGTAATGATTTTAAAATGGAGCAGTGTGCATCTATTGTTCTTGTTCCTAATAATCCTTTGCAAGCAACATTTGGAGAATAGTGAAAGTGAAGCTTTTAGGAAAGAAAGAGATGAGCTTGAGGAAATTTTTCGTCGCCAACCTATTCTCAAGCATGATTTACCGGTGGAAGATTTGGGTACAACACCGCCACCGAAGGAAGATCCTGTTTTCGATTTAAAGCCTTTACTCCGATAATCTTAAATATGCTCATATTGATGATAAGAAAATATATCCTGTTATTATTAGTTCTAAGCTTTCAGAGATTGAGGAAGAAAGGTTATTGGAAATATTGAAGAAACACCGAGGAGCTATTGGCTATACTCTTGATGATTTGAAAGGGATTTCTCCTTCTATTTGCCAACATGCTATTAATATGGAAGAAGACGCAAAGCTCTGTTGTTGAACATCAACGTCGTCTAATTCGAAGATGAAGGAAGTGGTAAGAAACGAGGTATTAAAACTCCTTGAAGCTGGTATTATATATCCTATTGCTTGATAGTAGATGGGTTAGTCCTGTTCATTGTGTTCCTAAGAAAGGAGGAATGACTGTTGTGCCTAATGATAATGATGAGCTTATTCCTCAAAGAATAGTTGTAGGTTATAGAATGTGCATTGATTTTCGTAAAGTTAATAAAGTTACTAAGAAAGATCATTACCCTTTACCCTTTATTGATCAAATGTTAGAGAGGTTGTCTAAAAATACTCATTTTTGCTTTCTTGATGGTTATTCTGGGTTTTCACAAATTGTCGTTAAAGCTAAAGATCAAGAGAAAACCACTTTTACTTGTCCTTATGGAACTTATGCTTATAGGCGTATGCCTTTTGGTTTATGTAATGCTCCTGCTACTTTTCAAAGATGCATGTCTGCTATTTTTCATGGTTTTTGCGAAAGTATTGTAGAGGTGTTCATGGATGATTTTTCTTTCTATGGGAATTATTTTGATAATTGCCTGCGAAACCTCGATAAAGTTTTGCAGAGATGTGAAGAAACTAACCTTGTTCTTAATTGGGAGAAATGCCACTTTATGGTTAATGAAGGAATTGTATTGGGACATAAAATTTCCGAGAGAGGTATTGAAGTTGATAGAGCTAAAGTCGAAGCAATTGAGAAGATGCCCTATCCGAGGGATGTTAAAGGTATTCGTAGTGTTCTTGGTCATGCTGGGTTTTATAGGAGATTTATTAAAGATTTCTCTAAAATTTCAAAGCCTCTTACTTATCTTCTTCAAAAAGATGTACCTTTTGTTTTTGATGATGATTGTAAGGAAGCTTTTGAAACTCTAAAGAAAGCCTTAACAAGCTGCTCCTATAGTCGAACCTCCTGATTGGAATTTGCCTTTTGAAATTATGTGTGATGCTAGTGATTTTATTCGTAGGCGCTGTTCTTGGACAGCGGGTAGATAAAAAATTAAATGTTATTCATTATGCTAGTAAGACTCTTGATGCTGCTCAAAGAAATTATGCTACAACCGAAAAGGAATTGTTAGCTGTAGTCTTTGCTTGTGATAAGTTTAGACCCTATATTGTTGATTCGAAAGTTACAATTCATACTCGATCATGCTGCAATTAGATACCTTATGACAAAGAAAGATGCTAAGCCAAGGCTTATTAGATGGGTACTTCTGTTGCAAGAATTTGATTTACATATTATAGATAGGAAAGGTGCTGATAATCCCGTTGCTCGATAATTTGTCTAGATTGGAAAATATTGCTTATGATCCTGTTTCTGTTAATGATAGTTTTCCAAATGAACAATTGGCTGTAATAAAGGTGAGCTCGCGAGAGAGCCCTTGGTATGCAGATTATGCTAACTTTATTGTTTCGAAGTATTTGCCTCCAACCTTTTCAGCTCAGCAAAGGAGGAAATTCTTTTATGACTTGAGGCATTATTTTTGGGATGACCCGCACTTATATAAAGAAGGAGTGGATGGTATTATGCGAAGATGTGTTCCTGAATATGAACAACAGGAGATATTGAATAAATGTCATGGAAGTGTTTATGGAGGACATCACGCTGGAGATAGAACCGCGCAAAAGGTTCTACAATCAGGTTTTTATTGGCCAACACTTTTCAAAGATGCAAGGAAATTTATTCTATCTTGTGATGAATGTCAAAGAGTTGGTAATATCTCTAGACGCAATGAAATGCCTATGAATTATACTCTTGTTATTGAACCATTCGATTGTTGGGGATTCGACTTCATGGGTCCTTTCCCTTCTTCAGACGGTAACACTCATATACTTGTCGTTGTTGATTATGTTACTAAATGGGTAGAAGCTATACCTACAAAAAGTGCTGATGGTGAGACTTCTATAAAAATGCTTGTAGATATTATATTTCCTAGATTTGGAGTACCTAGATATATTATGACTGATGGAGGTTCTCATTTTATTCATGGAGGTTTTAGAAAAACTCTTGCTAAGTATGGTATTAATCATAGAATTGCTTCTCTTATCACCCTCAAACTAGTGGTCAAGTAGAATTATCAAATAGAGAGATTAAAGCTATCTTAGGTAAGACTCGTTAATAAATCTAGAAAGAATTGGCCTAGCAAATTGAAAGAAGCACTATGGGCTTATAGAACTGCTTATAAAAATCCTATGGGAATGTCACCTTATAAAATGGTTTATGGAAAAGCTTGTCATTTACCTCTAGAACTAGAGCACAAAGCTTATTGGGCTGTTAGAGAATTAAATAAAGACCCTAAATTAGCTAGGTAATAAGAGGTTGTTGCAATTAAGTTCTCTAGATGAATGGAGAAGTGAAGCTTATGAAAATGCTAAACTCTTTAAAGAAAAAGTTAAGAAGTGGCATGATAGAAGGATCATCAAAAGAGAATTTAATGTTGGAGATCAAGTTCTATTGTATCGGTCTCGTCTCAGATTCTTTGCAGGGAAATTACTCTCAAAGTGGGAAGGACCATATGTTGTTGAGGAGGTGTATCGTTCAGGAGCAATTAAAATTAGCTCTCTCCAAGGCAATGCCACACAAGTGGTGAATGGACAAAGACTCAAGCATTATATCTCGGGTGATTCTTATAATGTTGATGTTGATATTATTCAAGTGGAAACACCGGAGGCCTTCATCAAAGGACAAATTGACGATCCGCTGAAGCGAACTTTGAATAGGTAACGATACGAGTAATAAAAAGTCCGCGTTTACCTTTCCGAACATTATTTCTGCTGTTTTTAGAAAATATGAAAAATTACGGAATCGAAACGGAGTGGAAAAGACGCGCGAGGGCCCGTCACCACAGGCCGGCGCGGGCCCCACTCCCGGCCGCGCCGACCTATGGTGACGGCACCTCGGCGTCCCGTTTCCACTCGTTTTCGACCTGGAATCTTCCTTTTGTCGTAAAAATATTTGCTATATAATCCCCGGACCCCCGGAGGCCCGTAATATCGTTTTCTCGTCGTGTTTTGTTTCGAGCTGTTTTCATGCCAGATTTGTTTTGATCTAGAAGCACCATGGCCTCCAACAACAAGGACAAGGAACCTTTGAAGGAAAATATTCAAGATCCGGAGCTGAAGAAAGAAGATGCAAGAGATGATGAGGAAGAAGTGGAGGAAGCTTCGCAGGAACACCAGACAAGCCACCGTTGCAAGTATTGGCGTGATATCAAATCCATCCGACGTCAAGAGGAGTGCACGAATCACTACCGGAGGAGCGGTTCCACGTCATTACTTGGCTCCAAGGACATCTTCTCCGAGCCATTACAACCCTTACCGCAATCTAATCTACGATCGTCAAACTGAAATAACTCCCAAGGTAGTGTTGCCGAGTAATTGGGATATAAATCGTTCTGACAATGCGGGAGAGATGAAATGGAAGCTGAAGGATGGGGAAACAATTCTAAGAGTTGGGATTCACCACCGGATATGATTATGAGCCGCGTTGAGCACAACTCGGAGATGATTCGCAACCTCACCTATGAGATTGAAGGTTTACAGGAGCTTGTCAGGAAGCTTGTCGAGAAGAATCCATCACCACCATCACCTAAGGAGTAATTCATCATCGGTATTGGCATCCCCTTGGTTTGTTCCAAGCTTGGGGGAGTGCCGCGGTATCACATCATTACCTTTATCTTTTACTATCAAGTAGTGTCATATCATGAGTAGGGAAGTTATTATATAGAATAGTATGCAATGTGGAAGTATCTCTCTTAGTTATCTATGTATCCATTGGTGTGAGTTATCGTTATGGAATATTAATGAGAAGTCTTATCATTTACTTTTTGCACACCTTATTTTAGTTTGCAATCTCCATTATATGATTACTCTTGATATGAGTATTGATATCACTTTGGGAGCATTAAGTAAATCTATTTGGTTTTGGCAAACTTAGCATTGGTCAATAGCAACAACATCTTGATGTTTAATAGAAGAGAGAAATACACTTAGATACATTACTCTATTATCTCTATGCTTAGTATTCTGAGGTTAAAATTGCTTGTGCTTATGAGAAAGATGCATGATTGTTTCTATCATATGTATATTTGTTTGTTTCCCTCAACCCCTATGCTTGCTATCAAACCTTGCTAGCCAAAGACCTGTATCGAGAGGGAATGCTTCTCATACATCCATAACCTTAAACCAAACCTTTGCCATTTGTGTCCACCATACCTACCTATTACATGGTATTTTACTGCCATTCCAAGTAAATACTTCATGTGCTACCTTTAAATAATTCAAACTATACTACTCCTTATTTGTGTCAATGTTTAATAGCTCATGAGGAAGTATGTGGTGTTTTATCTTTCAATCTTGTTGGGCAACTTTCACCAATGGACTAGCGGCACATCCGCTTATCCAATAACTTTGCAATAAGAGCTGGCAACGGATTCCCGAGTCCCAAAGTAATTAATCAAAATAGACACTCCTCCATGGTTTGTGATTGTTGGACGGCACCCGAAGGATTCGGTTAGCCATGGCTTGAGAAAGCAAAGGTGGGGAGGAGTGTCAACATAATAAAACTAAAATAAAAAGGCACTCCTTCATGGTATGAGATTGTTGGCGGGCACCCGAGGATTCGGTTAGCCATGGTTTGTGAAAGAAAGGTTGGAAGGAGTGCCACCCAAAAATAAAATAAAATGGGAGCCGCTTCTTTGAGAGTTTGTCTCGGCAAGGGGGTTAGAGTGCCCGCTACCATTCGTTGACAACAACAAACACCTCTTAAAATCTTACTTTTATTCTCTTTATATGATTTCAAAACTTGAAAAGCTCTAGCACATGATTTAATCCCTGCTTCCCTCTCGCGAAGGGCCTATCTTTTACTTTTATGTTGAGTCGATGAAACCTATTCCCCTCTATCTCAAGCAAGCAATTGAGTTGTTGTGAACCAATCATTTATGCTATGATTCAGCTAATCATGTCTTTTATACTTTCTTGTTTAGTACCAATTTTATCTGAATGAATATGACTTTGAAGTTATCAATGATTATGAAGAGATTGTCATGCTTAAATATGAAGGCTCAGCTATAAATTCTAATATGAAAGCTTTGCTTAGAAGAACAATCCGTTAGTAGTTCTCTGACCAAGAACAAAGTTTGCCATCATCAATTATGATTTCTTATGCACCTTTACTTGTGATTTCTCTTTACTTATTTCGAGATGAGTTATATGAGGAAGTTGTTTACTAGAATGTCTTGTGCAAATGAATATGATGCTTCTTGTCCGTATTTTATTTATCGACTCTTCACTCCATAAACATGTGGTCTTGTTTATCGAGCTCGGCTTCGCTTGGGGACAAGCGAGGTCTAAGCTTGGGGGAGTTGATACGTCCAATTTGCATCACTATTTTGTATCATAATTTGCTGTTATTCATTGATATATTTCATATTGGGATACAATACTTATGTTATTTCATCTATTTTGCATGTTTCATCATTATTGGAGGATCAAACACCGGAGCCGGATTCTGCTGGAAAAAGCACCGTCGAACGCAATATTTCGGAAGATCAATCGTGGAAGGGAATTTCACGTAAATTCCTATTTTTCCGTATGACGGAGGAGCCAAAGGGGGAAGAAGAGAGAGGCCATCGTAGGGCCCAGACCATAGGGCGGCGCGGCCCAAGGCCTGGCCGCGCCACCCTATGCTCTGGGGGGCCCACGACCCCTTTCGCCTCCTTTTCTTCGCGTACTCCTTCGTCCCGAAAACCTAAGCCACGGAGGGATCCTCACGAAGGGTTACAGCCGCGCCTCGCGGGGCGGAGAACACCGAGAGAAAAGAGCTCTCCGGCGGGCAGGAACTGGGGAAATTCCCTCCCGGAGGGGGAAATCGACGCCATCGCCATCGTCATCGAGCGGGACATCATCTCCACCATCATCATCATCATCATCTCCACCATCTACACCGCCATCACCACCGCTGCACTTCATCATCGCTGTAGCAATTCGGGTTAAATCTTGATTGTTTGATAGGGGAAACTCTCCCGGTGTTATTCTATACTTGTTGTAGATGCTATTGAGTGAAACCATTGAACCAAGGTTTATGTTCAGATTGTTATTCATCACCATATCACCTCTGATTGTATTCCATATGATGTCTCGTGAGTAGTTCGTTTAGTTCTTGAGGACATGGGTGAAGTCTAAATGCTAGTAGTGAATTATGGTTGAGTAATATTCAATGTTATGATATTTAAGTTGTGGTGTCATTCTTCTAGTGGTGTCGTGTGAACGTCGACTACACGACACTTCACCATTTATGGGCCTAGGGGAGTGCATCTTGTATTCGGTTGCTAATTGCGGGGTTGCCGGAGTGACAGAAACCTAAGCCCTCGTTAGTATATCGATGCGGGAGGGATCGCGAGATCTCGCAGTTTAAGGCTCAGTGGTTAGATTTATCTTAATTACTTTCTTGTAGTTGCGGATGCTTGCAAGGGGTATAATCACAAGTATGTATTAGTCCTAGGAAGGGTGGTGCATTAGCATAGGTTCACCCACACAACACTTATCAAAACAATGAAGATTAATCAGCCTGTATGTAGCGTAAAGCACTAGACTAAAATCCCGTGTGTCCTCGGGAACGTTTGGTCATTATAAGTAATCAAACCGGCTTGTCCTTTGTGCTAAAAGGATTGGGCCACTCAGCTGCAATTATTTCTCTCGCATTTTATTTACTTGTACTTTATTTATCTGCAATATCAAAACCCCTCGAATACTTGTCTCGTGAGCATTTACAGTGAATCCTTCATCGAAACTGCTGCCAACACCTTCTGCTCCTCGTTGGGATCGACATTCTTACTTATCGAAGATACTACGATACACCCCCTATACTTGTGGGTCATCAGCCGCCTCGGGACGCTTCGGCTCAATTCCTCGCGCCGGTAGAGCAAGTGGAGTATGGCGGTGACGATGGCGTCCACGGCGGGGCCTAGGGCTTTCCCAATCAGCGGCGAGAGGTGGTGGTCCTTCCCTCGAAGACTGTTGCGATCCCCTATACTTGTGGGTCATCAATCACGCCGGTGTGCTCGCCTTGGCGCGGCGAGGCTTCTATCGCCGGTGGTAATGGCGACTGGCGGAGCCATGGTTTCAGTATCGAGAGAAATTGGAGCAGAGGAGGACGAAATTCGGAGCTAGGGTTCTTCCAGGGGCTTTTATACGGCGACGGAGCAGGCCTCGTCACGCCGTCGAGCACTGGGAGGTCGCCAGCGAGACGTCGAAGCCGAGCACGGCTTCGTGCTGTCTCCCATGCGAGACGAAGAGATGAGGATGAGCTCCTCTGGAAATTTTGACGAAGGGGTATTCGGGCTGATCCTGGGCTGGTGTTTGGGCTGCTGAGCAGGCTGCTGCTGGGCTGCCCCGGTGGGTTGGTGTTGGGCTGCCTTGGCCTGCCCAGGTAAGCACCCCTCTCCTCCTCTTTTTTTCTTTTATTTGTTTTCTTTTTCTGTTTTATAATTCTGTTTTGAATTCTAATTTGATTTCCTTTCTATTTTGCAGGTCTTGCTTATTTGAGCCATACAATTATTAGTACAAGGCACTGCAGATACTTTAAAGATTATTGTGGTGTGTTATAAAATTTCAATAGGAATACTAGAGCATATATTTATTAATTACTATTAGGATTTGAATTGAATATCCATATTTGCATTGATTTGAATATTGCCCTTGGAAATATCCAAATTACTTTCCCAATGATTGGTGATCTTACTTAATGATGTATAGAGTTTTATTTGGTTATATCTTGCAAGAGACAATTCCAAAGTAATGTTTATTTATGAATTTCAAATAAGAGAGTGATTGGGATGGCATACTTTCATGTGCTAAAATATCTCTAGGGTCTTAATCTCCTATTTGAGAATATTGTCACCCTCATCATGGTTGGGTCTTGTTATGAAATTAAGTGGTTGATCACCACTTATGGTTTTTAATTAGAAAATATATCACAAGGGTTTCTTATGTTCATGAATTGAAGCATAAGATAGTATTGAGGGTGCCATTCTGGTTCCAGGGATGAAATACCACCATATTGCATTGGCTAAATTTACTCTTCCCAATGCTTGATGAAATGGTTACTTGCTTAATATTTCCTGTGCTTCTCTAGTTACTAAGATGTTGAGTATCAGTTTTATATTCTACCAATTGGCTTCTATTATTAACCTCAATTTATCATTTAAGTAACTATATGGGTTATAGTTCTTTTTATAGTTAACTTTGGTCATATGAATGGATGGTTTCTCACTATATTAAAGATGGAGTTTGACTCTAAGGTTTTCTTATGTTTCTTAGGTGAAGAATAAGTGGATTGTAGATGTGGTAAGATTCTTCTTATTATCACCAATTGGTTTCCAATTATAGATTGGGATATAAGTCTAGGGTTGCTTACTAGTTATCTCCCTATAATTTTAAGTGGAAATGAAATCTACTTATTCTAGTAGGGTTTAACTTATCCTCACATACTTCAAGAGCATGATCATGGTTAGACATGATCCACTTGTTCTTGATATCTTTACCTCAAGTTCTTAGGGTTTATGATCATCACTTAATTTATAATGATCATATTTTGGCTTCCTAAGGATCTCTCATTAAATGGGGTTCTCACCTCCATGATCAAGTATTATCCTAATCAACTAAGGTATAGCACTTCTATTTTACTTTCTAGTATGGACATGGCTATGGTTGCCTTAAGGAATTATATTCCAGGGGAATATCTGAGATATTAACTTAGAGTTCTTTCCAAGGTATGATGATATAATCATCTGGATATATGGAATAGGTCTTCCTCACAAATTTAAGTGTTGACTCAACTATCTTGAGTATAACACCATAGCTTGAGTTCTCTCATACAGGAATAGTTATTCTAGGTTATGATGTACTCCTAATACTCTAGTTCAATGGTTGTCCTCTGTTCATTAATAGGTAAAGCTAGGTTTAGAATAAATAGTCTCTCTCATTTGGGAAAGCTTGAATAATACTCTAGGTTCCTCTTGAAGATTTTGTTGTGATCATCTGGATATTTATATCCATTGTTTAGCTCTGAGTTTGTCATTGCTTCTCTAATAAATAAAATAGGACTCTCTCACCTCACTAGGTTTGATGTATAATAACTTGGAATAGAGAGAAATATCTATTTCTGGATTTGATCTCCTTGTATTATTTCCAAGAATGAAGTAAAATGAATACCATGAGGTTCATGGTAGGATCATGGATTAGTTTTAAGACATGGAGAAGATAAGTGAAGAGTAGTTTCCCAATTATTGTTACTTGATTTCCAATTAAATGGATGTTCTTATGTTATGGCAAAGAATATTATGTTGTGATCTTTAATAAGATCAAGTAGTTGATCATTGAGTAAGGTGTTGTTGTGTTGATTATTAGTTCCATTTGATCTAACCCCTTAGATCAAATCATCTCTACCCAAAACAATGTTTTAACAAAGTCACATTGAGGTTTATAGCGCTTGACTTGATGAGCTACTTCAATTCCACCAAGGTCAAGTGAAACTTCAGTTACTGTGACTGTTTTACTTTAAAGCGCGAAAATTCTCCAGATTTTCTATGCATGAATGCAATGCACACATCTGTTTCCTCTATTTCTGTAACCCCATTACCTGGGATATTACACGTATCACGGGCCTCGATTTAGGGTTCCGCGCAAAATTATTTCTAGGTCGGGCTCTTACAAGGTATTTGTGTTGTTTAGTGGCAAAAACCGAAAAAGTGGGCCAAATCCTTTTGGCTAGAGATGCTCATTCAATTGTATGTTGTTGCGAAAGCTGAGGAAACTCTTTTTAAGTGTAGTTAATCCCACATGTCTCCTTCATTGCTGGTTGAAAGGAAAAGATGTCGCCTAGAGGGGGTGAATAGACGTTTAGAAAAACAATTAGAATTTGGCTTGTAAGGTTGCAGAATTAAACTAATCTTTATTTTTCAAGTACAAAATCTAAATAAGCTAGGCTCAACCAAGTGCGCCAACTAACAAGGGTTTAACTTGTCAATGCCTACAAGTTGTAGACTAGGGTTTCGCGGAAAGTAGAGATCAAGTAGATCTCGAAAGTTCATCCGAAAAGGTGCTCGTTATGAAAAACTAGGGTTTGTGTTGATAATGATTCGATCCCTTATTTCTCCCTCGGCTCCCCTTTATATAGGAGGTCCTTTATATAGGAGGTGAAGCCGAGGCTTTCGTATCGTACAAGTTGAAAGGACACATATGTCGCCTAGAGGGGGGGGGGTGAATATGCGGTTTAAAACTTTTATGAGATGGGCTTAACAAATGCGGAATGAAACCAGCGTTTACTTTTTCAATCCCAAAGTCTATATACTAGTATGATTCACCTATGTGCACCAACAACTTATGCTAAGCAATATAAGCAACTAGGTGATAGCAAGATATATAACTTCAAGCACGATGGCTATCACAAAGTAAAGTGCATAAGTAAAGACCTAGGGTATAGAGATAACCGAGGCACGCGGGAGACGAATAATTTATCTCGAAGTTCACACTCTTGCGAGTGCTAATCTTCGTTGGAGAGGTGCGGTGGCTTAGTGCTCCCGAACGCCACAAGAGGCCTCACCTTGAGGTGTGGTTGCTCGATGCACACCAACGCCACAAAGGCATCACCCCCAATATGCGGTACTCACACCACACACCGAGCGCCACGAAGGCGCCTCACCTTATTCTCCGGTGACCCTCGCCACAAAGGCCTAGGTCACGGTTCCACTAAGGGATTTCCTTCGAGGCAGAAACCGGGCCTTACAGAAAGGTTGAGGCACACATCCACAACTTAATTGGAGGCTCCCAACAAATCGCCACAAGGCCTAGAATCCGTCTAGGGTTCCAAGAACCCAAGAGTAACAACCTTCTTGCTTTCACTTCCACGAATCACCGTGGAGAAATCAAACCTCTGCACCAAATGCAATGGCAAGAACACCACAAAGATGCTCAAGTCCTTCTCTCTCAAATTCCGACAAAGCTACACAAGTTATTGGCGGAATAATAGAGGAAGAACAAAGAGGAGAACACAAAATTCTCCAAGATCTAGATCCCAAAGATTCACTCACAAAGAGATGATATGGTTTGGTTAATGTGTGGATCTAGATCTCCTCTCTCTTTTCCCTCAAAAGGGGGCAAGAATCATGGAGGGATAGAGAGATAAGGCAAGCTTCTCAAAATCAACAATGGAGGAGAGAGAGAGAGAGAGTAGAACAAGCACCAGCCCAAGGAGGAAGAAGGGGGGTATTTATACCCCCCCCCCAAGAAAATCGAGCCGTTGGGGATATTTGGGGGCGGATAATCCGGCCTAAGTGAGGGCCGGATTATCCGGCCACCCCGGATTATCCGGCCCTCTAGAAAAGTTCGGCCAAAAATCCGGCCTGGATCCAGGGGAGTACTGAGAGCCTCGCCAGAAAGTCCTTAGCCGATTTTTTGGCGCTGGATATTTTGCAAATATCTCGTCCGGATTATCCGGCCTAGCAAACTTGTAAAATCAATATCTGAAGATTGGTAGCTCCAAATACAGTTAAATCAATTTTTTTGGAAAGAGGACGACAAGAGCTACCCCAAAAAAGTGAAAATATGGAAACCAGTGGGGGTGATTTTCTATTATTTTTAGAGGTGCAACACCTCAACATGAGAAACCGAGAAAATCACCAAACTCGAAAATACAACAAGTGATCTATGCGAAATCCGTTTTCGATGAACTAGAGCTTGTCATGAGAATAAGCACAAGATCTAAAACATCACATGGATAAGATCCAAATAACAACCAAGAAAGATGATGCAAAGATGCAAAGGTTTGAGCTCTCCGAAGGATACGATCGAGTTACTCACAAGAGAGTCCTCTTGATAGTACGGCAACTAAACTATAAACCGGTCTCCAACTACACCATGAGACCGGTGAGAAAGAAACCCTATCAAGAGCAAACCTTGACCTTGCGCATTTCACTTGAGCTTGATGATGACGGTCTTGACCGCAACAAGATGGAACACCTTTCTTGATTTTGTGCTTGCTTGATGAAGTCATGCGAAATGCTCCCCCATACTCCACTATGGGAGAGCTTCTTCTTCGGCGCATCTTCGCATATCCATGATCACCATATGGATGGCAAGCTTCAAGCATATGTTCTCTTCAAGTTTGGCTCATCTTAAACTTGCACTTCATTTCTTCATTCTTCATCATGTTGATGTCTTGAAGTAACTTGAGGGCTCACTTCATCTTCATCTTCAAGACATACTTGACACTTGATTTTCTTCATCAATTTCATCTTATTGCAACCTTGAAGCCAACATATGGTTCAAGCATTGCCTATGTACAACTCCTACAAATATAACTCAATGCATTAATTACCAAAACCACACATGGGGGCTCCATGCACTTTCAATCTCCTCCATTTTGGTAATTGATGACAATCTCTTTGAGATGGTTTATATAAGGAATTTAAGTGACAAACAAGTTGAATACATAGAGCAAACTCCCCCATAATATATGCAAGAGCATACATTGACATTCAAAGCCTAGTGGAGTTTTCTCTAAATATTCAACTATGCAAACCAACAAGATGCAATGCAATAAATGCACATGCTTAAGCACAAAGCAAAGACATAACCAAATTCCCTTAAACCCTCCAAACTTCTCCCCCATTGAAAAACCAATTGCCGAAATGGGTGAAAAGTTTAGAAGGCCAATATAGTGATAGTTCCTCCATACCATGTGCATTTCTCATAATTTGAGTGGAATCAAATGCACCTATCCAATGACGAATATTCAGAAGGAATCACACTATAGATAGGATCAAAGATTGTAAAAAGATAACAAAGTCAAGAAGCCTCAACAAATGAAGCAAGCAACCAAATGAACCATAAAGAAGATACCAAAAGAAATATAGATATTATGATAACATCAAGAAGATTGCTCTAAATAATATGAGGAAGCTCCCAAGTTTTGTGCACAAAAGTAGACAACTTAAATTGGAATATGGGTGCACAAACATGGAATCATTACTCCCATAATATCATTCAAAACAAAGGATACCAAGTTAATCAAACTCTAATGATCATCACAAAATAATGCCTTAAATAAAATGAGGAAGCTCCCCAAGGTACATGCATAAATTAAAATCTTGCATTTGAATACAATATGCATAACATGGAATTCTCACTCCCTCATTACCATTTAAAACACACATATTTGCAATAGATCATAGATAGAAAATTAAGCTTCCAATGAAGCCTGGTGATCACGTGTATACGTGAGCACGCGTTAGCTGCTCGACACGTGTCTAACGGCGTGAGCTAATCCGTTAGCACGAGGGAAGCGCATGTGGTCGCGTCTGAAAACTAGACCCGCGTATGTCATCCTCTGTCCGTCCCATGGAAAGTATCGAGCGCTCTGTACAACTGGACTTCCCTTGTGGTTACATTTCTTCTGCAGCCAGGTCCTTAAAAATGAAATTAAAGGTCGCTCTGTTCCCGACCATCCCAGCCGGCCGCCGCCGTCCGCCGATGTACGCCTCGGCCGTCCGCTGCCGTCCGCCGATGTACGCCTCGGCCGTCCGCCGCCGTCCGCCGATGAACACCTCGGCCGTCCGTAGATCCTTGCGCTCGACCAGGAACTTTGTTTCCTCCTCGTTTCGCTGCTCGACCAGGAGCTCTACCGGTGGGGCGCACAAGAGGAGCTCCGCATCCTCCTCGCTCTCATTTGATCCGCCGCCCCAAGCGTCCCCTGCAGCCGCCACTCCCCCCGGCGTCCCCGGTGGGAGCATCATCACCAGTTCGCTGTGCTCGTCGCCGCGAACGCCACGGGCACAGCAGCTCACTGTGCTCGTCGTCTTGATCTACAGCTGCAGCATCAATAAGTGAACATCCACAAAGATCGACATGGAGTTGTAGCCTTCCTTAGCAGGTAACCCATTGTTTTGGAGTGCTGGCTGGTTGCAGATAAGCTGCAAGTCTGCAACTAGGTTCGCCTCAGCGTTTTGGGTATGCTGGCGCCTCCCCCCCTCTCAATCCCTTCTCACACTCGCAGTGGTTGAACAATTCTAGCCTGCAGGCCATCTCAAATCGAACGGCACATGCGCGCGGCCAACCTCAATTCACGAATGGAGGTTCCTTCGCTGTAATTTCCAAAACGGAACAAGCTCCTCAATCATTCACTCCCTGCACAGCATCCCGTGCTGGTCTGAGCTGACCACGGCGGACGGCGCCACGCTCGTGCAAGCTCGCCAAAGCACCCACAGCAGCTCCCCTTCTCACCGCATCCGCTCCCCGTCGCGCAATCCGCTCCCCGTCGCGCAAGCCGTCACCGGAGAAGGAGATCTCGAGCCTCAGGCAGAGGTGGACGAGCTCCTCGAGGCGGCGCGCCGCGCCGACGCCGGGGACTCCACTGGCGCACGCGACATATTGGCGTGGCTCAATCAACGGTTCCCCTCGCCACCTGCGCCTCCGGGGCACCCTCCCCTCCTCCACGCCGCCGCGCTCCTCCGGGACGCGCTCCTGCAGCGCCTGCCGCCCACCGCCGCGGCCGTCCCGTCCGCCTCCGTCCGCTCGACGTCGCGCTGAAGCTCGCAGCGCAAAGGCCCTGGCGGACGCGTCCCCGACCGTCCAGTTCGCCGGCTTCACGTCCACGCAGGCCTTCCTCGACGCGCTCGGCGCCGGCGCGCGCCGCATACACGTCGTCGACTTTCTATGTCGGCTTCGACGGCATCCTCCAATGCGTGCTCGTATGGATGCAGCCTCACACTGCGCCCTTGACGACTGCGGCCTCCCCTCCCCAGAGTGTGCCCGGCGGCGGATTCCCCTGCGGACGCGTGCTGGCGTGGAGGAAGGATCCCGATGCGTACGTGGCGCCGGCGACCGGCCTCCCGTCCCGGAGCGTGGCTGGCGGCGGTCTCTGTGGTGGTCTGGAGAGAGAGCGAGAGAAACGTGTGGTTCAGAGAAATAAAGAGGGGATAAGGTGCATCGGGTGTTAACGGAGCGTGCGAGAGAAAGGTATTAACGCCGTATGGTTACCGTGACCCAGAAATGAATCTCAAAGTTGATCCAACGGCAGCTAGGGCGTGCTCACGTATCCCCTAGTCACTAAATCCACTCTCAATTAAGCTTAACACCTGCAAGAAACAAATGGTTGATCAACAAGTAAGAGGCACCATAATAAAAAGGCTCAACCAAGAGGATATGTGAAAGGCATGCCAACGCATATTATAAGACTATTACAAGGATGAGCAAATAGCATCATCATAGTCTTCCATGAATTATATTGCTTAGCATGACCAATCAACACGCAACAAATAAATAAGATATCAACATGCAACGAGCCGGCCTCTCTGCATCTGCAGGCTGCCTGCGGCTGCTGCCGATCGATTGTGGATGTGATCCGCGACGCGCGCGGCAAGATGTACCTCCACATTGGTTGGGAGAAGTTCGCGCGCTACCACCACCTCGAAGCCGACTTCGTGCTCACGTTCTCCTACCTTAGTGAGGTCGACATGAGCTTCAAGGTGTTCGATGAGACGCGCTGCCGCCGGCACTACCACGGGGAAAACATCGAGGAGGACGACGACTGAGTGTTGTTTCTTCGCAGCGAAAATAGGCACGCATGTGTTTTGGATGTTCTTCCTCGAAAGAACCAACAGCGGTACCGTCACCAGGTGGATTTTCCAGTTTGGGTGTCAGGGAGTGCCTGAGAGTGTTCTTTCTTGGCAGCGAACACACGAAACCTGCGATGGCAACACTAGTTAGGTTTCATTATTTTGCAATGTTTTATATTTGTGTCAACCATGGTTTAAACCATGTATTAGTTTGTGGAAAACCATGATCCAAATTATATCTTCGTGTAAACCATCTTCCCAATTATGTATTAGTTTGTGAAATGTTTTTCTCTTTATTTGTAATTCTATGCTTTTATTTGAGATTTTAATTCAAATCATCTATCGGGGCCGTCGGTTTGGAACGTCTCTGCCAGCGACTATTTGAGACGTGTCGATGGAGATGTCTTACAGACTTAGGCATCGTTTCTAGTCTCCATAGACAAGGATGGACACAAGTTATCTTTTTACGTGCCACCTTCTCCAAGCGGGAGAATTATTGGAAGATGAGCCTCAGGAGGAGGAGGAGGAGACAAGACTTTTCTACCTGACCAACCTTGTTTGTTTCGTCTGCGTGCCCGCCTGACAGGTTCAAACAAGCAAACTCTTCCAAACAAAAAATAGACGGGACAGGTCCAAAACGACGAGATGATCGCAGTTGCAGCAGCTCAACTGGGCAAGAAGCCAAGACCACGAGGCGCACAACCAAACAAGGAATTCCTCTGTCAACGCCATAGATTAGATCAGATGCACAGCCTCACATCAGATGATCTCTCTCTCTCGCTCTAGGTAAAAAACACTGCCCGTGAACCGTCTCTCTGCCGCGCGGGCCCACGCTGCAGTCCGTGGCTCCGTCCGTGCGTCACCCGTTTATAGTCTTTTTTGACTCCGTTTCTTTTCTTCTCCTTTTCTTTTGGCGTTCGGGTTCCCTCACTTCCATGCCGTCTCGCCGCAGAGACGCCCTCCAGCTTTCTTGCCTACCCCCGCATCCAGTAGGGTAGGATTTCTCACGCAGACAGAGGTACCAAGGAAAGATCGAAGTTATGGAGATGCCGACGGCGCCGCCTCCATTGCCGCTCCTATGCATGTTCTTGCTGCTGCTGCTGTCTTCGTCCTCATCGGCAAATGGGAGGACTGCGGTTTCTTCTCCGGCGCCGTCGTCGGTGGCCGCCACGAGCGTGCCCGCTGCCGCCGGCAATGGGACCGCTGCCTCCTCTTCCTCTCCAGCGCCTCCTCCCTTCGGTAGGTGACTGGCTGGCACTGAGGGACTCCTCGGGCCCTGCATTTCTGCCTTCTTCATCTGAATTTTTGTGTGTACCGTGTTCTTGCTGTCTACTGTTCATAGTTCCGTACGGGTTTACCGCCTTTGCTGTTTCAGAGTATCCCCTCCCCTGCGAATTTAGCTTTTCAGCTGTTGCTTCAGTTCAGAGCGTATTTGGGATCTGCGTGATTCTGTTCTCGCAAATATCAACGAATTGTGATGCGTCAGTGTTCTAGACGGGGGAATCTTCTTCCTCTTTTTTGTTGGATTTTTCTGGGATGATAAAATGCATTTCTGGATCTTACGTTTTGTTCAAAATCAAGGGGGAGAGAAAGTCGTTCTCCAACGTTACTGCGGAAATCTCGCCGCGAGTTCAATGCCATCAAACCTGTTCTTCCGTTAGAGTTTATAATTTACATCCTTCAAAATTAAAATAAAATCCCTCCAAAATTCAGGGACGTTCCCAATTTCCACTCACTGAGCGAGCTATCTGCCCCCCTGTGTTGCAGTGATCACAGTGGTCAGGCACCACCATTACCACCGCGAGCTGGTCATCGCCACCGTCCTCGCCTCCGTCGCCACTGCCATGATCTTCCTCTCCACGCTCTACGCCTGGACCATGTGGCGGCGGTCGCGCCGGATCCCCCGCGGCAAGGGCACCCGGAGATCAGGTCCTGTCTCAGTTTGTTATTTCAGCTCATAATGTGTTTGGTGCTAAGCCAGACCTCCTACCCACTTTACATTGTCCAGACACCACAAGAGGGATCACACTGGTGCCAATCCTGAGCAAGTTCAGCACGGTAAAAATGAGCAAGAAGGGGCTCGTGGCGATGATCGAGTACCCATCGCTGGAGGCGGCGACGGGCAAGTTCAACGAGGGCAATGTGCTCGGCGTCGGCGGGTTCGGCTGCGTCTACAAGGCAGCGTTCGACGGCGGCGCCACCGCGGCGGTGAAGAGGCTCGAGGGCGGCGGGCCGGACTGCGAGAAGGAGTTCGAGGTGATTGTTCGTCTGTTACTGTCCATGTCCATTGACTCCAGTGCTAGTGGTGGGTTAAATCTTTGGGCTGGGGTTGTTGGCAGAATGAGCTGGATTTGCTTGGCAGAATTCGGCACCCCAACATAGTGTCACTCCTGGGCTTCTGCGTCCATGGTGGCAATCACTACATTGTTTACGAGCTCATGGAGAAGGGATCATTGGAGACACAGCTGCATGGTATTGCTTTTCTATGATTGCCCCTGCTGCCACTTATTGGCTGCAGCTCTTTCTTGAGATCTTCCAGATTGAGCTTTTCATAAGTGTCTTGTGATTGTCTTCAGGGCCTTCACATGGATCAGCTATGAGCTGGCACACTAGGATGAAGATTGCGCTCGACACAGCGAGGTTCTTATGACCCCTGCACTTTACTTCACACTAGGTGATGATTTTTTTAATTGAAGAGATGATGATTGACAGTCTATAATATACATTGGAAAACTGAAACTGGGCAGGGGACTAGAGTATCTTCATGAGCACTGCAATCCTCCAGTGATCCATAGGGATCTCAAATCATCTAATATACTTTTAGATTCAGACTTCAATGCTAAGGTGCACTCCTTCAACTTTTGATTAAGGTCAACTTATTTTTCATATTGACTGCAAGTAATAGAGTTGGGATGCACTTTTTTAATGTTCTCAATTGCACAGATTGCAGATTTTGGACTTGCAGTTACCGGTGGGAATCTCGACAAAGGGAACCTGAAGATTTCTGGGACCTTGGGATATGTAGCTCCTGAATATTTATTAGATGGTGCGGCCTCATTTTGTTCTAAAATTCTACTCCTATTTGTAGATAAAGCTTAACTGTCAACATAAAAATTCTACTTTGATCATGTGAATACTTAGCGACTGTCGATTCCATTCCAGGGAAGTTGACCGAGAAGAGTGATGTATACGCATTTGGGGTAGTGCTTTTAGAGCTCCTGATGGGAAGGAAGCCTGTTGAGAAGATGTCACCATCTCAGTGCCAATCAATTGTGTCATGGGTAATCAGCATTTTTGCTCTGAACTTACTAAAGCACTGAGTACTTATTCTTTCAATGTTTATGATCTGTTCTACTTTATTTTATAACAAAACAATGAATAATTTGATGTTTATCGTCAGAGAAAACAATCCAGCTATCAGTTGCAATTTATCCTCGATAATGAAAATCGATCCCCTGGTGGGTCGCTTGGAAAAAAAAGCTATCAGTTGCAATTTATCTGTCCAGTTGTATTACTGACAATGTTTATAATTACGTGCAGGCCATGCCTCAGCTAACCGACAGATCGAAGCTCCCCAACATAATTGACCCAGTGATCAAGGACACAATGGACCCAAAACACTTGTACCAAGTACTCATCCCCAACAAACTGCTAAGATTCTCTAATTCAGATACATTTATCTTTCAACAGTTTATGCTGATGTTCCATGCATGTGCAGGTTGCGGCAGTAGCTGTTCTATGTGTGCAGCCTGAACCGAGTTACAGACCACTGATAACAGATGTTCTCCACTCTCTTGTTCCTCTAGTGCCCTCGGAGCTCGGGGGAACACTTAGGGTTACAGAGCCACCTTCTCCAAGCCAAATGCATTGTCCTTCTTGAAATGTCATCCTACAAGTTTCATCGAAGCAGGGTGAATTATACTGTCCAATGTTGATTAGTGTTTATTGTGTAACTTATCTTGCCTGTACCTGCTGCTTGTCAATGAGGGTGGGATTTCCAACCTACTGATTTTGCTGGGTGAACAGCGAGAATTCGGCTTTGGAGAGAATTGTCTCATATATCTTTTCATGTACAAAGAAGTGAAGAAAGCAATTTTCTTTTCTTTGGATCTGGCACTATGCTGTACAGATCTGAATTTTCCAGACACTGTTGTCTCAATAGCATTTGAGAAAGCTATGATCTGGCTCTACAGAGATGTCAATAGTTATGTTTACTACACAATAAATTTGATTATTGATTTCTGATAGCGACTGCAATAATTTCTCCCTAAAATAGTTAATATCTAAAATAAAATGCAACAAGTGCAGATGTGCATGTTAGGTAGGAGAAAATAATTATGTGGTTGCATTATTTTGAACCGACTAACATTAACAGACTGAAGCAACCAGCCATGTATAATTTTACAGGAACATGTCCATATAGCTTTGCCACCGGCTTTATGTGGGAGTGACTTGAACATATTTATTAGCCTAGGTCATTTTATAGCTATGCTGATAAGTGACAATCTCCTCTCAACTAAAACACAATGGTTGGCTTGTGCTCAAGGTAGGACATCATGGGCAACTCTGGTGGCCAGTAACATCAAGTTCTTTTTTCCAGGGTAGTCAAATATTTTATATAATTCAAACACATCCGACTTCCCATATATAAAATATATTACATGTCATCTAGAAAATCTGTCTTGTGTCTGACACTGGTGTCTTCCGCGTCATGCTGGACATGGTCAAAATTCAGAAACGGCGATGAAGGAAGAAAGAACAAAACGAAATCAAAAGCTCCTCAAGGTGGCAACCTCTGGATGCATCTCATTGAAGCCCCTGCAGGGTCGGGAGAGAAGAAATGCTGGGCACTGGATATGTTTTCTTGCTTGACAGGGAGATGGCATCTGCTTCATTCAATTCAGACAATAACTCCGTATGCATGCACTGCCAGCTTGGGCAGAGCTGCTACTGCTCACTCCACAGGTCCCTGTCCTGTCCACCTCTTGATCTTTGTTTTGCTGTAGAACCATCTCAATCTCTTTGATCAATGCTAGCAGATTAGTCAGATGACTGGAGCTTTTGCTGCTGTAGTTACACTGAGCTATTTCAGGTACATGCTTTCTGCCTGCCTGTACTTGCTGGCCCCTTTTATGGGTTTTACCTTTTTTTGCATTTGAGGATGATTTGACAACTTAATTTGTTTCAAAACTAGTAAGAGCATCTCCACCGGCGCCCCCGATAGCGGATCCGATAGCTTTTTGGAGGCCGGGAGCGAAAATGGACTCGCACCGGCGCGCCCCAAACGGCGCCGGCCAATTTTCGAGCCCAATAGAATCGCACGCAACCCCGTGCCGGCCCCTTGGCCAAGGGCGCGAATCGGGCGCGCCTGCGCCTCGCGGAACGACGGTTTTCGCGGGTGGGGGCGCCTTGTCAATGAGGGGACGTGGCGGTTCGCATTGAAAATGACGCGGGGAGGTTGGTCATCGGCGTTAGTGGCCTCCCGCACGGAAACCAAAACGGTGAGGGCGGCGACTGGCCAGGCGGCGTCCACCTACCTTACCCATGCGCCTTCAATGTGCGTCCGCCGTCTCCCTTAAAACCCCACCGGCGCGCACTTCTCGCTTTTCCCCGCCATCCAATCCTAGCCCCTCCGTCCTCAACCTCCGCGTGAACCACCACTCACGCACCCCGCCGACGCGATGGCGCACAACGACCAGGTCGGCGGCAGCGGTGGCGGCATGCTCCGCTCGACGCAGCTGACCTTCGACGAGGCCGACGTGTTGTACTGGCACCGCATCCCCATGCCAGTACAGTACAAGTTGCCACGCGGCTGGCATGTCTCCAACGGCGGCTTCGCCGTGCCGCCGCCGCCACCGCCAGGACCACAGACACGGGACCTCGCCAGGGAACGGCGGGCTAAGATGACGCCGGAGGAGAGGAGCCTGCCGGAGAACGCTGTCGAAAGCCCGTCCTGGGCAGGACGCTTCGAACACGAGCGCGCCATCGAGCTCGCGCGGACGGACAACCCCTCGGGCGGCCGCTTCAACAACGTCGGCCGCCGTGCCTGGTGGTATGGCCGCTCCGCCAATACGGGTTCCGTCCACGCGTCCGTGGGCAACGGGAGCCGCTATACTTCAAGCAGGCGGCGAACATGGCGCGGCCGCCTACCCGGCAGAGGGCGCCGGAACTGACCGCGGCGTCCGGAACCTCACGCACCGTATCGTTTGCCGTCGCGCGCACGTGCTCGGCCGCGCCCGCACCTCCTTCCGGAGGCATTTGTAATATCCCAGGTATTGGGGTTACAAAAAATAGAGGAAACAGATGTGTGCATTGCATTCATGCATAGAAAATCTGGGGAATTTTCGCGCTTTAAAGTAAAACGAGTCACGATGACTCGAAGTTTCACTTGACATTGGTGGAATTGAAGTAGCTCATCAAGTCAAGCGCTATAAACCTCAAAGTGACTTTGCTAAAACCTTGTTTTGGGTAGAGATAATTTGATCTAAGGGGTTAGATCAAATGGAACTAATAATCAACACAACAACACTTTACTCAATGATCAATTGCTTGATCTTATAAAGGATTACAACATGGTTATCCTTGCCATAATATATGAACATACATCTATTTGGAAATCAAGTAACAATAAATGAAGAAACTATTCTTCACTCATCTTTTCCATGTCTTAAAACTAATCCATAATCCTACCATGAAATCCCATGGTATACATTCCACTTCAACATTGGAATTATAACAAGAAGATCCACTCCAGAAATAGATATTCTTCTCCATTACAAGTTATTACACATCAAACCTAGAGAGGTGAGAGTTCTATATTATTTATTAGAGAAGCAATAACAAACCCGGAGCTAAACCTTGGATATACATCCAAGTTTTCAAATCATCATCTTTAAGAGGAACCCTAGAGTATTATTCAAAACATAGCTTTACCTATTTAAGAATAAAGGACAACCATTGAACTAGAGTATTAGGAGTACACCATAACCCTAGAATAACTATTCCTATATGAGAGAACTCAAGTTATGGTGTTACACTCAAGTTAATGAGGCAACACTTGGACTTGGGAAAGAGAACCATCCATATACCTGCATGATTATATCATCATTCCCTGGAAAGAACCCTAAGAATTATCTCAGAGCAATCTCCTAGGATATAAACTATAGAGGCCACCATAATAACTCATCTTAGAAAATAAAATAGAAGTGTTATACCTTAATTCATCAATACAATACTTGATCATGGAACTGAGAAACCTAATTAATGAGAGATAATTTAGGAAGCCAAATCTTGATCATCATAAATTGAGTGATGATCATAAACCCTAAGAACTTAAGGTAGAGATATTAAGAACAAGTTGATCATGTTTAATCCATGATCATGCTCTTGATGTATGTGAGGATAAGTTAAACCCTAAAAGGATAAGCAGATATCATTAGCCACATGAAATTATAAGGAGATCAATAATAAACAACCCTAGACTTATATCCCAACCTTTACTTGTGAACCACTTGGTGATCACAATTAGAATCCTACCATATCTATAGTTCATCAATTAATGAACCTAAGGGAACCTTAGAGTTAAACACTATACTTCATATGGTGAGAAACCATATATCCATATGACCAAAGTTAACTATAAAAAGAACTATAATCAATATAGTTACTTTAATGATAAGTTAGGGATAATAATAGGAATTAATTGGTAGAAGATAAAACCTATTCTCAAATCATTAGTAATTAGAGAAGCACATAAGATATGAAGCAAGTAACCATATTACCATGGTTAGGGGAGATTCAACCCTAGCTCATGCAATATGATGTCATTTCATCTCTATAACCTAGAATTATGCCTTAACCCTAGTTTGGGTAGCACTTGAGTGATTACAACTAAAACCTAAGCCATAGTTGAGATTCAAACCAATTGCCATAAGATGAATATGATGAGAACCTAGAATTGCTCACTAGTTCAAGCTTATGCTTAAATATGGAACTTAAGAATAATCGGTGCTAAACTTTATAATTAGACCCATAGGTGGTGATCAACCACTTATCATTATAACTAAGACCCAAACTTGAGGAGAGTAATATCTACTCTAGGTAATTCAAGGTGTTATTAAATATAATCCTAGTACCACTTTTGAAATGTGGTTATAATAGAAAACCACAAAACTTTAACAAGAAAGTGCTCACTTGAAATAATATGCAAGAGACCAATTTCTCAAATAGAAACCAAACCTTAAGAACAATCTCTCGAAATACTTTGGGTTGAAAGCATCACCCATAATAATCATTCAAAATAAAATTGATACATAAGATAAGAGGAATTAAAATAGTGCATAAAAAAATCATGCTTAATTAAAAATTTACAATAAAGCTAACTTATGTCAAATGATTATTCCGGAATAACTCGAAATACAAAGGCCCTTTATTTAGTCCTAAAATGTTCACGGTATAATTACCTGCAGGGTATAAAAATAATTTGAATTGGATTTATAAACAGAATTCAAAACACTAAAAAGAGAAAAAGAAAACAGAAAAGAAAATAAGAAAGAAGAGAGGCTTACCGGATGGGCCACCGCGACCCGACGACCACAAACCACTAAGCAACCCGAGCCGGCCCAAGGCCCAGCTCCAAACAGCAGCCCAACACCAGCCCGTACCTCTTCGCTCGGATAAAGACGAGACGAACGTGTTCGTCTTCGTCTCCTCCTCCACTCGCACAGGAGCTCGACACGGCGATGCTAGCGCCACGTCCCGCGGTCGCCGCCGCCGTTGTGGACCGCCAGCTCGCTTCGGAGACCCTATAAAGCGCCGCGGTAGCCTCAATTTCTCCTTTCTTCGTCTCATTTGCGCCAGAAACCGAAACCCTAGCTCGCCGGTGCTCTTCTCGTCCCACCAATTCCGGCCATCCCAGAGCCAACCGCTAGGTCCAGGAGGTGCGCCCCGTCGCCCTAGTCATCCTGGTGGAGTACCGCGTCCAGGGGAGCTCTGGGGAGGAAGAATTTAGCTGTTCCCTTCCGCGGTTCTGCGAGGGAAAAGTCGGCCGTAAGCGTCGTCTCCGGCCATCTCCTTCGCCAATTCGAAGCATTACGCAGCAAGGGTGAGTATGCGCTTCTCGACGACCTACTATTAGCCTTTATCATCCGCCGTAGCTCACTAGCGTCGTAGTCCGCCGTTCGCCGCCGTTGTTTGAGCTCGCCGGAGCTACTCCGGCGACCATTAGGGCGCGGCGCCGCCACCTTTTGGTTCAGCACCGTGCCGCGCATCCACCCAACCCCTTCGTACAGACGCGGGAGCACCGAATCCGCGCCGTCATCCCCGACTGGCCGTCGGCCTGGAGCTTCCTTGGCCACGTTGGCCATTTGACCAGTCCACGCCTTCGTGGCTATGGACGTGGAGGTTGGACCCACTGGTCGGTGACCACGAGTAGAACCAGTATGGGTACATTTAGCTATTCTTCTGTTTTAATTTCAAATTCATAATTGCTGCAACTTCAAATGAATTTAGAAAATTCAATTCAAATCAGAAAAATACAAATGAGATATCAAAATTCTTAGAAAAGAAAAATCTATCCAATAAAAATACAATATGAAATTTTTATTTTTAATAAAAATTCAATTATTTAATACTTATTAAATGAGCCTTTTCTTTAATTCCAAATTGAATTAAAAATTCAATAAATTGGAAAACCTTCTAAAATAAATAAAAACCAGTAAGAAAAATAAAGAAAACATTAAAGTTATTTTCCTTTATTTGTTATTTTGTTAAATCTTTATTAGTGGAAATTTAAACCCTAATTAATAATTACCTTACTTATTAATTGTTTAAAAATAATAAAATGCCAAATTCAATATTATTTTTAACTCCAAGCTACTAATAACTTCAACTTTAACATGAAGTTATTAATCATAGAATTAAATGGTTAATAACAAACCCTAAATTCCACATAGAATGATTTTATAACCCTATCATTTCATGTGACTCCTAAAACCCTAAATTAATTAGGAGCCCTAGTTCCATTATTACTCGTGAACCTAAATTGCTTCTAACTTAAACCCTAGGTTAGAACTTGTAATCATGGTACCTTCTTTCAAATCATAGAACCATAGTAGCAACTAAATACTAGTCTTGGTCACATAAAATGTAGAAGACCATCACTAATATATGGGTATCCCATATATTCATCTTCCTCGAACCTAAATAATCGAGTAGGGTCAACCAAGTGTAAACCTAGATCCTATTACCAAAGCCATCATCCTTATTTATCCCTAATTAGCATCACACCATTGTGATGAACCCAAATAGCAACCATGCTTATTATCTTGCATTACCTAACCACACTCC
Source organism: Lolium rigidum (assembly GCF_022539505.1). Classification (NCBI taxonomy): domain Eukaryota; kingdom Viridiplantae; phylum Streptophyta; class Magnoliopsida; order Poales; family Poaceae; genus Lolium; species Lolium rigidum. Next base: position 325,971,088 of record NC_061508.1, on the reverse strand, counting down.
ACTAAACCCTACTAGTGTGAAATACTTAGGAACCATTCCATCTAAGAACCAACCCTTCTTTACTTAGGGAATTAAATAGCAAACCTAAACAATCTCAACCTAATTGATATACTTCTTATTATTTAAGAAGTATGTTCTTCAAAAGTTATTCTTTTGAAGTAAACCGAGAACCATCATCAACCCTGCTTATAAGGACCTATAAACCCTAGCCAGCTATCACTAGCAAGATAAACCAATCTTGATAGCACCCATGTGTAATTAAGTACTTAGGATGCCTAGGCTTAACTCCACCTTACAAGCCCTAGTTGCTTGATGAATCCAACTATGTTGTGATCCATCTTATACTTACTCCAGAAACTACTTGGAACCAGAATAAATTATAGCAACCCACAAACCTAATTACCATACTTGTTCTTTATCAAATTACATGTTCTTCAAAAGTTATTCTTTTGAAGTATATGATAATCAATCATTAACCATGCCATATAGTACTAAAACTAATCATTGTTCTTTACTTGTTAACATTATGCCAATAATCATTCTCTTTGTGCTCAATTGATTATTATGCTTTATTATCTACCTGTTTATAATACCAAGTAATCACACCTGAATAAGAACCTTGTATGTGAATCACTCTAAAAGTGCAACACACCCTAAACCAATCATTACAACTCACTGATCCTAAATCATCGGGATTAGGTCACGCTTAGAGCGATTGCATCTCATACTTATGCATTATTGCATCCTTGCCAATCTTTTAAACATCGTCCTTACCGGACGATGATGTGATTTCAGAATTTGGAGTTATTGCGTATCGAAGACCTTGCCTGCATAATCTTGCAGTCAAGAAAGGCAAGTTCATCACTTGCTCATGTCATTTGAGTATCTTTATCAAATTACTTGCAAAGTACTATGATTATCACTATTGCATAAAAACCAAAACCACTACTTTCATAACTATGAATATGACTATGTGGTGGGCAATGGAACCATGGATTGTGTTGATATGGTGGAGGTTCCATTGCAAGGGTTAATATCCATCTAGGATTAAACAACAAATGTCGCCAGTGATTCTTGTGCCGTAATACCCGTGTTAACCATAAGATCCGGAGTGGGACGGAGTAGTCAAAAGTGTTTCCACCTCTCGTTCATCAACGGATGCGCTTACCGTAGCGGTTGTGTCTTGCGGAGTAACTTGAGGGTGGGAGCCCCTTCTAATTCCCCACGGTATAGTCTGTTGCTTACCGTAGCGGTTGTCGCTTGCGGAACAACTTGAGGGTGGGGATCCCCTTCTAATTCCCCACGGTAATGTGGTCTATGATGGGTTGCAGCTACCGGCGAAGGAGTTTGGTTAACGAGTCCCAAACTGTTGTCGTGGTCGGGGTCCACCCTGAAATTACGGGAATAATGGGACCGACGAGGACCCAGTGGTCGGGGTATGCAACAAAGGGTGGGTGTTCGAGGTAGCGGAGGAACATGATTGGCTAGACCTTATACCGGGCCTCACACCATAGGAAGTGTGGACGGGAAGATCACCCGGTTGGCACCAAGGTTAAGATCTCTTATGGGTAAAGCAACACACCTCTGCAGAGTGTAAAGAATCGTGACCGATCACTCCTCGTTCCGGATATGGAAGCTGCGAACGCGGCCGGAAAGGAGCTCCATGAAGTTCTAGTAAACCGGTGAAGGCTGACGGACATAGTTCTTCTGAATAAAAGCAACCTTTTGAAGAAATGATTATGAAAATCTGCATTGGTATTAGACTTTCTGGTCTAATGTCGTAGCTAGTTAATTAAACACCTCTTTCCTATAATGAACTTGTTGAGTACGCTCGTACTCATCCCACTCTTAAATCCCCTGCTTAGATATGAAGGCATCGAAGGAGGATCTACAGTGTAACTCGAAGGCCGAGGAGTCAACAACTACTTCAAGAGACAAGACCTTGTCGGAGGAATCGAATACCACATCCAACAAGGAGAAAACCTAGTTTAGCCATAGAAGGGAACTAGTTTCCTAAACCTAGCTCCTACTTAGCTAGAATCTATCCATAGCCTCTATAGCTAGTTAATTACTCTACAAATGGAGTTCGTGATAAGATTAGACTACGAGTCGTTCTTCTGGAGTTTATTTGCAGTTTTACCTCATTGTAAAGTAGGAGGCTGTGATGATTTTATGTAACAGAGTCAATGATGTAATTCTATAGACATGCCTTGGACCCGAAAATGTTTCTGTTGTACCACTCTGAGCGATATAATACTAGTGGAACGGTGTTTCATTGGTGTTATATCAGACTTGCATACTACACCATGCAGTGGTATGCCGGGTCACCACAGTTGGTATCAGAGCAAATGCTTTGACCTTAGGATTAAAACCCTTCAAAGGAGACCTATAGGATTGGTAGTGTCTATAGGAAGTTGTCTTAGCTGAACCAAATATTCTTATGACTTGAGATGGATATTCACTTGGGAATAATCCTGACACACTTGAGTCAAATTTTTACCTATCTTTCCTAAGAGAAGTTAGTTAACTAATCCCAAACATATAGTACACCATGAAGTCCTTAAACAATAGATGAGTAGATCACAGTTGGTATACAATACATGGTAGTCCAAAGAGAGGATACAACCATAAGGAAGATATCCTATTGGAAGATGTGTACCAACACATGTCATGGTTAAGTAAGAGTTATCCAGACTTGTAATAGGAGTTATATTAAGTAATGAAGATAATTAAGATATCCTATTAGAAGGTGTAAACCAATACAAGTAATGAGTAAGTAAAATTTTCTAGACGTGTGAAACAACTGATAGTAAGTGATAACTATGAGTCATATGAGGTAGTATAGACCATGATGAGTCAATCATGGGAGATAAGGAAGAGAGATATGAATAAAATATGATTACTTACATGGTAGAGTTGTTAATCATATATGATTCACTTGAGAGTCATTATGTGATGGACTGGAACATCATAAACATTTGGTAGGAGTACAATAAGAAGCCAAGTGCTAAACAATAGTGCAAGAATTATGTTCCAAAAACCATGGGAACTGTGTCAAGAACATTAGGTCCATAGCCTTACGATACAATAACTTGGAAGTATAGGAGCTATATTCCAATAGTTATGTGTCTAGAATAGTGATGTTAGAACCAGACATATCATCGAAGTAGTCCTCAACAAAATGGAAGCTAAGTAAGTACTTCCAAAGAAAATTAGGTTAACCACAACTATCCTAGACCACTTTGTTTCAAGTTTATCTCATTGCAAATGTGCAATTAAGGTAAAGGTTGAGACAAATAGTAGAATTCCCTATATATGTGCTAAGTATCACGATATAAACCTATATTATGTGGTGTTATATACTACACATCAGAGCCTGATGTTTAGAGATGTCTTACTCAACTATTTTATTCAGGCCTATGATGATGTGTATTATATGCACAAAGCTGAATCTTCTTGGATTTTTATTGGATTTTCATTGATTGACTAGATCCATACATGAAGTTCGACTTTGATATGCAAATGCATGTTGCAATATCAAGTCCTTACTTGATGTTAAAGATCTAGAGGGTAATGATATTCGTGTGAGGAAGTGACGAAATCTGAAGATTCTGAAGACAAGAAGAAGGTTCATCAGATAAAGGAAACAAAGTTGTGGGAAGCAACCACAACACTCTGAAGGAAGTACCAACCTAAACTCATGCTTTACCTCAACAGAGGTGTACTTAGTACATGAGAAGCATGAAGGTAAGAAATATGGTGATTATGGTGAAGCTGAAGGAGATCCATAGTCAACATAGAAGACGGAATGCATGGGAAATCACTTAGGATACTATAATCATAGTGTCAGCTAGTGGTTTTCTTGCAAAATAAACCCTGAATGAAGGAAGATGATTTGTGAAACCATAGCAGATATAAGAAGACCATAGTTGATATCAGAAGACCACAATTGGTATAATATCAATACTACGAGAGAAAGTAGAAGATGTCTCGTCCAGTTGATCAGAACCTATAATAGTATCCATTTTTTTTTAGATATCAAATAGCCACAGTTGGTATAATAACCACAGCTGGTATCAGTTGGTATTACGAATAGTCCACAATTTAATTAGTTGTAACCAAAGTTTGTGAACAAATAAAAATCTTGTCAGCCAAATAGCTAGATCTATAAACATTTAGTCAAAGGATTCACATTAGATGTCCCCAATTGAGAGGATACACCACAAAGTTTCTTCACAAGACCTTAGAAGAATATAAATCATACGCCACACCTAGACCCATATTCTAACCATCAATCCAATGGTTGGAATAAAAGGAATTGAAGACCATAAGAAAACTCTAAGGGGTATAGTAAAGATTGAGTTGGATGTACAATAACTCAACACTTTGAGCATAATAGAAGAAGAAGGTCTGAACTGAGAGGAAGTTCGATCTTATTTTCATAAGATTGATGAACAATACTTTCAGAAGGAAGTCAGACCAGAAGCCGAGGTTTATACCTCGAGGAAGTAAGAAGTGGACTATAACTTGAGAAAGTGAGTAATATTTAATCAGAAGTACGAAAGCTCAAGTGAAATAAGTATAATGAAGTTGGACGAAGGGAATACCGTAGACCAATAAAGCCCAAGAGGGTCAAAGAATGAAGAAGATTGAACATACCAATATCAAAGACTAATAGAAGGATTCCTTTCATGGAACCTAAATAACCAAAAAAAAAAATAGTTATAGATATCAACTATAAACCATGATTGGATGGACTCAATGAGTCTAATCCATTATTAGAAAAATAAACCATCATGACCAATTCTATAGTTAGTACCCTACTTAGTACCATTATTGCAATTTTGGTACTAAGGGAAAACAAAGACCTATTTTATCAAATAGGAGAATGTTATCCAATTAGTCCTCAATTAAGACTGTCAGGACAAGAAGAAGTCTCAATCATTGAATCTTCAATGAGAAAGGAAACAAGCTTATAGAGTTGAAAGAAATCAAATAATTAAAGTTAGAAGCCATGGCTCAGAGATAGGTATCGGAGAACGGGAGTAAGAAATAATGTTCAGAGACAAACCCTAAGGGATTCCAGAAAGAATCTGGACAAGGGATATATTCAATTATATCCAGTGAGATCACCACGGAGTTCGAGAAAAGTCGTAGTCCGCACAAGTCAGATCCACACTTCGGAAACGTGAGAGAGATCAAACTTCGAGGACGAAGTTTAGTTTAAGGGGTAGAGACTGTAATATCCCAGGTATTGGGGTTACAAAAAATAGAGGAAACAGATGTTTGCATTGCATTCATGCATAGAAAATCTGGGGAATTTTCGCGCTTTAAAGTAAAACAGTCCACGATGAGTCGAAGTTTCACTTGACATTGGTGGAATTGAAGTAGCTCATCAAGTCAAGCGCTATAAACCTCAAAGTGACTTTGCTAAAACCTTGTTTTGGGTAGAGATAATTTGATCTAAGGGGTTAGATCAAATGGAACTAATAATCAACACAACAACACTTTACTCAATGATCAATTGCTTGATCTTATAAAGGATTACAACATGGTTATCCTTGCCATAATATATGAACATACATCTATTTGGAAATCAAGTAACAATAAATGAAGAAACTATTCTTCACTCATCTTTTCCATGTCTTAAAACTAATCCATAATCCTACCATGAAATCCCATGGTATACATTCCACTTCAACATTGGAATTATAACAAGAAGATCCACTCCAGAAATAGATATTCTTCTCCATTACAAGTTATTACACATCAAACCTAGAGAGGTGAGAGTTCTATATTATTTATTAGAGAAGCAATAACAAACCTGGAGCTAAACCTTGGATATACATCCAAGTTTTCAAATCATCATCTTTAAGAGGAACCCTAGAGTATTATTCAAAACATAGCTTTACCTATTTAAGAATAAAGGACAACCATTGAACTAGAGTATTAGGAGTACACCATAACCCTAGAATAACTATTCCTATATGAGAGAACTCAAGTTATGGTGTTACACTCAAGTTAATGAGGCAACACTTGGACTTGGGAAAGAGAACCATCCATATACCCGGATGATTATATCATCATTCCCTGGAAAGAACCCTAAGAATTATCTCGGGCAATCTCCTAGGATATAAACTATAGAGGCCACCATAATAACTCATCTTAGAAAATAAAATAGAAGTGTTATACCTTAATTCATCAATACAATACTTGATCATGGAACTGAGAAACCTAATTAATGAGAGATAATTTAGGAAGCCAAATCTTGATCATCATAAATTGAGTGATGATCATAAACCCTAAGAACTTAAGGTAGAGATATTAAGAACAAGTTGATCATGTTTAATCCATGATCATGCTCTTGATGTATGTGAGGATAAGTTAAACCCTAAAAGGATAAGCAGATATCATTAGCCACATGAAATTATAAGGAGATCAATAATAAACAACCCTAGACTTATATCCCAACCTTTACTTGTGAACCACTTGGTGATCACAATTAGAATCCTACCATATCTATAGTTCATCAATTAATGAACCTAAGGGAACCTTAGAGTTAAACACTATACTTCATATGGTGAGAAACCATATATCCATATGACCAAAGTTAACTATAAAAAGAACTATAATCAATATAGTTACTTTAATGATAAGTTAGGGATAATAATAGGAATTAATTGGTAGAAGATAAAACCTATTCTCAAATCATTAGTAATTAGAGAAGCACATAAGATATGAAGCAAGTAACCATATTACCATGGTTAGGGGAGATTCAACCCTAGCTCATGCAATATGATGTCATTTCATCTCTATAACCTAGAATTATGCCTTAACCCTAGTTTGGGTAGCACTTGAGTGATTACAACTAAAACCTAAGCCATAGTTGAGATTCAAACCAATTGCCATAAGATGAATATGATGAGAACCTAGAATTGCTCACTAGTTCAAGCTTATGCTTAAATATGGAACTTAAGAATAATCTGGTGCTAAACTTTATAATTAGACCCATAGGTGGTGATCAACCACTTATCATTATAACTAAGACCCAAACTTGAGGAGAGTAATATCTACTCTAGGTAATTCAAGGTGTTATTAAATATAATCCTAGTACCACTTTTGAAATGTGGTTATAATAAAAAACCACAAAACTTTAACAAGAAAGTGCTCACTTTAAATAATATGCAAGAGACCAATTTCTCAAATAGAAACCAAACCTTAAGAACAATCTCTGAAATACTTTGGGTTGAAAGCATCACCCATAATAATCATTCAAAATAAAATTGATACATAAGATAAGAGGAATTAAAATAGTGCATAAAAAAATCATGCTTAATTAAAAATTTACAATAAAGCTAACTTATGTCAAATGATTATTCCAGAATAACTCAGAAATACAAAGGCCCTTTATTTAGTCCTAAAATGTTCACAGTATAATTACCTGCAGGGTATAAAAATAATTTGAATTGGATTTATAAACAGAATTCAAAACACTAAAAAGAGAAAAAGAAAACGAGAAAAGAAAATAAGAAAGAAGAGAGGCTTACCGGATGGGCCACCGCAGCCCAGCACCACAAACCACTAAGCAACCCAGCAGCAGCCCAAGGCCCAGCTCCAAACAGCAGCCCAACACCAGCCCGTACCTCTTCGCTCGGATAAAGACGAGACGAACGTGTTCGTCTTCGTCTCCTTCTCCACTCGCACAGGAGCTCGACACGGCGATGCTAGCGCCACGTCCCGCGGTCGCCGCCGCCGTTGTGGACCGCCAGCTCGCTTCGGAGACCCTATAAAGCGCCGCGGTAGCCTCAATTTCTCCTTTCTTCGTCTCATTTGCGCCGAAACCGAAACCCTAGCTCGCCGGTGCTCTTCTCGTCCCACCAATTCCGGCCATCCCGAGCCAACCGCTAGGTCCGGGAGGTGCGCCCCGTCGCCCTAGTCATCCTGGTGGAGTACCGCGTCCAGGGGAGCTCTGGGGAGGAAGAATTTAGCTGTTCCCTTCCGCGGTTCTGCGAGGGAAAAGTCGACCGTAGCGTCGTCTCCGGCCATCTCCTTCGCCAATTCGAAGCATTACGCGGCAAGGGTGAGTATGCGCTTCTCGACGACCTACTATTAGCCTTTATCATCCGCCGTAGCTCACTAGCGTCGTAGTCCGCCGTTCGCCGCCGTTGTTTGAGCTCGCCGGAGCTACTCCGGCGACCATTAGGCGCGGCGCCGCCACCTTCTGGTTCAGCACCGTGCCGCGCATCCACCCAACCCCTTCGTACAGACGCGGGAGCACCGAATCCGCGCCGTCATCCCCGACTGGCCGTCGGCCTGGAGCTTCCTTGGCCACGTTGGCCATTTGACCAGTCCACGCCTTCGTGGCTGTGGACGTGGAGGTTGGACCCACTGGTCAGTGACCACGGGTAGAACCAGCCGGGTACATTTAGCTATTCTTCTGTTTTAATTTCAAATTCATAATTGCTGCAACTTCAAATGAATTTAGAAAATTCAATTTAAATCAGAAAAATACAAATGAGATATCAAAATTCTTAGAAAAGAAAAATCTATCCAATAAAAATACAATATGAAATTTTTATTTTTAATAAAAATTCAATTATTTAATACTTATTAAATGAGCCTTTTCTTTAATTCCAAATTGAATTAAAAATTCAATAAATTGGAAAACCTTCTAAAATAAATAAAAACCAGTAAGAAAAATAAAGAAAACATTAAAGTTATTTTCCTTTATTTGTTATTTTGTTAAATCTTTATTAGTGGAAATTTAAACCCTAATTAATAATTACCTTACTTATTAATTGTTTAAAAATAATAAAATGCCAAATTCAATATTATTTTTAACTCCAAGCTACTAATAACTTCAACTTTAACATGAAGTTATTAATCATAGAATTAAATGGTTAATAACAAACCCTAAATTCCACATAGAATGATTTTATAACCCTATCATTTCATGTGACTCCTAAAACCCTAAATTAATTAGGAGCCCTAGTTCCATTATTACCTGTGAACCTAAATTGCTTCTAACTTAAACCCTAGGTTAGAACTTGTAATCATGGTACCTTCTTTCAAATCATAGAACCATAGTAGCAACTAAATACTAGTCTTGGTCACATAAAATGTAGAAGACCATCACTAATATATGGGTATCCCATATATTCATCTTCCTCAGACCTAAATAATCAGGTAGGGTCAACCAAGTGTAAACCTAGATCCTATTACCAAAGCCATCATCCTTATTTATCCCTAATTAGCATCACACCATTGTGATGAACCCAAATAGCAACCATGCTTATTATCTTGCATTACCTAACCACACTCCACTAAACCCTACTAGTGTGAAATACTTAGGAACCATTCCATCTAAGAACCAACCCTTCTTTACTTAGGGAATTAAATAGCAAACCTAAACAATCTCAACCTAATTGATATACTTCTTATTATTTAAGAAGTATGTTCTTCAAAAGTTATTCTTTTGAAGTAAACCGAGAACCATCATCAACCCTGCTTATAAGGACCTATAAACCCTAGCCAGCTATCACTAGCAAGATAAACCAATCTTGATAGCACCCATGTGTAATTAAGTACTTAGGATGCCTAGGCTTAACTCCACCTTACAAGCCCTAGTTGTTGATGAATCCAACTATGTTGTGATCCATCTTATACTTACTCCAGAAACTACTTGGAACCAGAATAAATTATAGCAACCCACAAACCTAATTACCATACTTGTTCTTTATCAAATTACATGTTCTTCAAAAGTTATTCTTTTAAAGTATATGATAATCAATCATTAACCATGCCATATAGTACTAAAACTGACCACTGTTCTTTACTTGTTAACATTATGCCAATAATCATTCTCTTTGTGCTCAATTGATTATTATGCTTTATTATCTACCTGTTTATAATACCAAGTAATCACACCTGAATAAGAACCTTGTATGTGAATCACTCTAAAAGTGCAACACACCCTAAACCAATCATTACAACTCACTGATCCTAAATCATCGGGATTAGGTCACGCTTAGAGCGATTGCATCTCATACTTATGCATTATTGCATCCTTGCCAATCTTTTAAACATCGTCCTTACCGGACGATGATGTGATTTCAGAATTTGGAGTTATTGCGTATCGAAGACCTTGCCTGTATAATCTTGCAGTCAAGAAAGGCAAGTTCATCACTTGCTCATGTCATTTGAGTATCTTTATCAAATTACTTGCAAAGTACTATGATTATCACTATTGCATAAAAACCAAAACCACTACTTTCATAACTATGAATATGACTATGTGGTGGGCAATGGAACCATGGATTGTGTTGATATGGTGGAGGTTCCATTGCAAGGGTTAATATCCATCTAGGATTAAACAACAAATGTCGCCGAGTGATTCTTGTGCCGTAATACCCATGTTAACCATAAGATCCGGAGTGGGACGGAGTAGTCAAAAGTGTTTCCACCTCTCGTTCATCAACGGATGCGCTTACCGTAGCAGCTTGTGTCTTGCGGAGTAACTTGAGGGTGGGGAGCCCCTTCTAATTCCCCACGGTATAGCTGTTGCTTACCGTAGCGGTTGCTTGCTTGCGAACAACTTGAGGGTGGGGATCCCCTTCTAATTCCCCACGGTAATGTGGTCTATGATGGGTTGCAGCTACGGCGAAGGAGTTTGGTTAACGAGTCCCAAACCGTTGTCGTGGTCGGGGTCCACCCCGAAATTACGGGAATAATGGGACCGACGAGGACCCAGGGTCGGGGTATGCAACAAAGGGTGGGTGTTCGAGGTAGCGGAGGAACATGATTGGCTAGACCTTATACCGGGCCTCACACCATAGGAAGTGTGGACGGGAAGATCACCCGGTTGGCACCAAGGTTAAGATCTCTTATGGGTAAAGCAACACACCTCTGCAGAGTGTAAAGAACCGTGACCTGTCACTCCCTGTTCCGGGATATGGAACTGCGAACGCGGCCGGAAAGGAGCTCCATGAAGTTCTAGTAAACCGGTGAAGGCTGACGGACATAGTTCTTCCGAATAAAAGCAACCTTTTGAAGAAATGATTATGAAAACCTGCATTGGTATTAGACTTTCCGGTCTAATGCCGTAGCTAGTGCATTAAACACCTCTTTCCTATAATGAACTTGTTGAGTACGCTCGTACTCATCCCACTCTTAAATCCCACGCTTAGATATGAAGGCATCGAAGGAGGATCTACGATGTAACTCGAAGGCCGAGGAGTCAACAACTACTTCAAGAGACAAGACCTTGTCGGAGGAATCGAATACCACATCCAACAAGGAGAAAACCTAGTTTAGCCATAGAAGGGAACTAGTTTCCTAAACCTAGCTCCTACTTAGCTAGAATCTATCCATAGCCTCTATAGCTAGTTAATTACTCTACAAATGGAGTTCGTGATAAGATTAGACTACGAGTCGTTCTTCTGGAGTTTATTTGCAGTTTTACCTCATTGTAAAGTAGGAGGTCTGTGATGATTTTATGTAACGCGAGTCAATGATGTAATTCTATAGACATGCCTTGGACCCGCAAATGTTTCTGTTGTACCACTCTGAGCGATATAATACTAGTGGAACGGTATTTCATTGGTGTTATATCAGACTTGCATACTACACCATGCAGTAGTATGCCGGGTCACCACAGCATTGTCATCCGCGACGACACGAGGCGCGCGTCCTCTGCTCTGGCTCGTCGACGGGGTCGGGCCACCGCTCCCGCGTCAAGGAGGAGGACGCCTCGCCACCACTTCCACCGGCGAAGAAGCAATGGTCGGAGAAGGAGGCCGAGGCGCAGTTGGCCCTCCGTGGCGACGGCGACGAGGAGGAGTTCCCCGCCCTAAACTTCATCCTCGGCCGCTCCGTCGGACAAAGACTATCGTCACATCGCGATCGACCCGTGGCAGGCGGCGGTATGGTCCGCCAGGGACCACGACGCCAACTACGTCGACCTCGTCGGACCATCCGAGCTGCCGGTGCCAAAGGAGGAGAAGACCGACGAGGAGGAGGCCGACGATGTCGATAGCTGGTCCTTCGGGTCATCCAGCGGCGACGACCTGGACTTCAGCGCCTTCGACAACCAGCGCCGCTAGTTGTTTTTTCTAGTTTTTTAGTTTGAAATCGCGTTAAATTTGTACAAATTTCGTTCGAACTTCGTATGAATATCGTTTTGCAAATTTAAATTTAAATTTGAAAATCTATCGGGGCTGGCGTATTGGGGCGCCTGTGTGGGAGCAGCGTCCCCAAATAGAGGATGTTGTGCCGGCGTCGCCCAAACGGAGGTGCCGGCGCCCCTGCCGGCGCCTATTTGGGGGCTGCCGGTGGAGATGTTCTAAGTATTATTTTTCATAACAACTTATCTTTTCCAAAGCATATGCATGGAAGCTTTTGTTTTCACTTCTGAATGTTTAGCAAATATGCATCATTCATTTCCTCTGCTGCTAGTAGAATTAATGAAAACAACAACCAAATTGCAGAAAAAGAAAATAAGATGTTGATGCAGATTTTTAAATAGAAATATTCTTATCAACACAGAAAATACCACAGAAGCAATAACTATCTGAAAATAATTCTGGACTGACAGTGAGTGAGGTGCCGGTTGTTCGTGTCAGTTAGGCGTTGAAATGATCGAACGCCACGGACAGGATCGTAAGCCGTGGGCACGAGAGCTGAGCTGCTGCTGTGACTAGGAAGAGAATGGAGGAGCAGCAACACAGAGACGTGCCAACAGTTGGAATGGACCATGTCATCATACAAGGTGCAACCACCGGCTTCAATGATACCATCTCTCTTTTCGTCTTCTTTAAGAAGATTGGGAAATTTTCGTTTACACACGTGTGGCAATGTTTTTGTTTTTTTAGTAAATTGCAAATATTGCAGAAATACTACAGATTCGGATCCTTGCTAGGTGGTGGAACTAGCCGCGTGGTTTCTCTTGCTAAGTTAAAAAATAATAAATTATGCATGAATAATGATGTTTATCATTATTTACTATCCAATTTGGTTTTACATACCCTACCCGGAAATTCAATTTTTGTATGTAAAGTTTCACAAACTTAAGATTCTACATGTTTGTAGCATCTCACCAATATATATTATTTTATTTAGAAACATAGTTCTTGCCTTTTATAACTCATGGGACAATAGTAAAATATTCACAAAGATGAAATTTAAAAATTCTATTTTTTTTGTATAACGTGCATGTTATTGTCTTTCATATGTACGCAAAGTTTCACAGAGAAAATGCATATGTTGTGCCAGAAGGAAACACACCAGTGCTCCAAAATATACATGCACATTGGATACATAAATATAAATTGATTGAGAACTTCCAAATTTTCTTGCATAGGATAATATTTTTTTAACAGGGAAGGCCCCGAAGGTTCAAGAAGCTTCATTAATCATCGGTTGAGTTACAAATTACAATAAGGCCACACAGAAAAGGTGAAATTACAACACAACCTGATATTTTTGTACAAGGGACCCTAGATGTAAACTGGAAAACACGATAATGTCCTTCTCCTTCTCCACCTTGCCGGAGCTTCACAACGCAATCAACCTAGGCATTGCAGGGGATGGAATCACTTGGGACGAGCTAGTGGGATCAAGTTGGGCTTCCTCGATGGCATGTTATCCTGGAGGTTGAATAGATTTGTCATCTGCTGGCTGGAAGGAACCGAAGCTCACGAGCGAGATGGGAGTGGTAGCCCTTTAACCATCTGTATTGACAACGATCATGGAGCTATCGTGGATGAACTCTTGGGACTAGCTTCTGAAGCCCTAGAGCAGAGTCAACACCCAACAGCAGAAGGCATATAGATCTCCCTTCTCTAGATCATTACAAGAAGAGAGGGGGATTCCATAACTTCACTTTCAGTCGATCTGCGGGATAAAGGCCCTTTATTTGTGGAGATCCAACAGCCCACCCTCCTCGCCGCCTCCGGTCCTGACCATCAGAGCACCACTTCAGGGAAGGTAACCGCTATCCGGTTCCACATCCTGGCCAAAAGACCTAGAAACCACCTCCCTCCATAACACCAATGATCGCAAACCGCAGAAAAACCCTAGATCTACTACATCTACTACTACTACTATGCATAACCCTAACACCGGCGCCTCTCTTAGTCCATCTTTGACCGGCTACTATGGCGGGGAGGACATCAGATCGGTGGACTCTCAAGGTATTGTAGCTGCTCAAGAGGGGTCACGGGGAGAGGCGGTGGTGACTTTTGAACTGATGATACGACTAGACATACAATAATCATTTGCTTCCAAAACACATGCTCCTCACTGCCGATTTGAGTTTAGTGGAGCAAATGGTGCTACTCTAGAGAAATAAGAATTTCTTGTTTTGTATAGATTTTGGAGACAATTAGATTATACCATTTCAAAAGTAATGCTAAATACTTTGTTCCAAAAATGTTAATTGGGGTAGATGCTTGCACTAGGCCGCTTTTGTTTACTGGATCCCACTTTTTAGGTCACATATATATCTCACAGAAAGAAAAATCCTTTTTCCCTTGCTGGGCTTTTTCATGATAAAAACAAACAAATGGAGCATGTCATACATTCCATGGGCCCTAGTGTGATGACCCAGCAAGGTACTAAGAGCATCTCCACCGGTGCCCCCCATAGCGGTCCCGATAGCATTTTGGGGGCCGGCAACGAAAATGGGCTCGCACCGGTGCGGCCCAAACGGCGCCGGCTAATTTTCGAGCCCAATAGAATCGCCGGCAACCCCGTGCCGGCCCCTTCGCTAAGGGCGCGAATCGGGCGCGCCGGCACCTCGCGGCACGACTGAAAACGAGCGTGGGCTCCGCCTGGCAGCCAGACACAACGCCATCTCCTACACACGCTCGAGCCGACTCCCACCCCTCAGCAGCGTTTCGCCATTGTCAGGTACCCTGCTCTTACTTGGTCTGAGGCTCAGATGTGGGAGGTGGTGAACGCCTGTGTGATCGTCCACAACATGATTATTGAGAGCGAGCGCGACGCACCTGTGCAGGATGAGACTAGCTGAGGTAGAGCATGTACCCCAAGAATTTGCTGTTTTTCTTCATATGCACAATGAAATTCGAGATGCAGGTGTCCATGAAGGTGGATTTAGCTGCGCATTTGTGGGCGAGGAGAGGAGCCGCCAACAATGCATGATTTTATTTCTATTTGTTTGCCTGTAGTACTATTTGTTTGTTGGATTGTATGAATAATTTAAGTACTATTTATTTGATTGATTGTATTTAAGTACTATTTGTTTGATTGATTGTATGCATAATTTAATTTTATTTGTGTGATTGTATGAATAAAATGTGATTGATATGTTGTTTCAAAATATTGTAAAAAGAACAAAAAAAAAAAATTGGGGACCGCCGTTTGAAAGGCGCCGGTGTGGGAACAGCGTCCCCAAATGAAGGATGTACTGTCGGTGCCCCCATACAAAAGTGCCGGCGTCCCTGCCGGCGACTATTTGGGGCCGCCGGTGGATATGCTCTAACGGGCCAATAAAGTGGGTATAGTAGACGAGCATATAAGAATGGGCCCGGAAATGGATGTTGTTATTTTAGCTGCATGGCTCAAACCATCTATTGGCATGAATGAGTTTCAGTAGAATTTTGCAGTTCTACGTTTCATGTTTCATGTGATCTGCATATAAACGGCAATACTAACAAAGTAACCTGCACAAATTTTGTCTCAAGTGACAGTGACATGAACTTATTTTTTTGCAAAAGTTCCACCGATCTATTAATAATCATCAACAGTAGTACAAAGATGTCTAAAAGTAATAAAAATTACAAATAGGTCAGTGGACCACCTAGCGACGACTACATACATTAGCACGAGCCGAAGGCGCGCCACCGTCCTCGCTCCTCCATCACCGGAGCCAGGCAAAGCTTGTCGTAGTCGACGGACGGGAAGTCGTCATGCTAAGGCTCCAAAGGACCAGCGCACCAGAGCAGCAACCATCGCCAATGATGACAACCGTAGATCGGAAAAGACTGACCTGAAACCACACTATCGAACACGAAAGACCACCGGATTACGGGACATCCGCCGGACACACAACTCCACACGCCCTACGCCGACGGTAGATGCACCACCGGAGCGAGGATAGGACGGGGAGGACCTTATTCTGACTTCAGGAAGTAGCCGTCGCCTCACCATCCCAAAGAAGACACTGAGAACAAACTAAATGAAGAACTAAAACCTTCCCGCCAGAGAGAGGCCGCAGTCCACCATACCTCCAAGGCCCCAAGGCCACCAAAGGTGGAACGGACCGACAGCGTCGCTGATGAGAAGGACGAAGCCCTAGATGGGTTTTTGAGCCGCCTCCTGATCCCGCAGTGACATGAACTTCAGTGTACCACATCACGCTGCAGCAAAGAATTCAGCATCAGTGCATAAAACGGAGCATAGTTCACCACGAGTGCACTTCACCGTAACGTGATGTACTGCAGCCCAAAAGAAAGCAATGTCTCCATACCGACTTTAGCCATCTTCATTGTATCATTCTCATCATCTGCATTTTTCACAAATGTCTGCAAACCGGCAACTTCACTGCCATGATGTGTTACATTACATCTCTGCACTTGCAGTTCCCTTCCATGGTTCAGATAGTTGCTGCTTCATTCTCATGATAGCACGAGCAGACTCGATTGGGCGATAGTCGATTATGAGATGAGCACATATTTTTGCTTGAGTTAAAAATAAAAACTTGTAATGATTAGCTATACCGCATCGCACACAGAAAATAACAGTTCTGTCCCTGATGTAGTTTTTTTCCTTCATATAAACAAGGGATTTGCTTAGTTCTCAGTTCGTGCTCGGTGAAGGACTACACTGTTTGATTGCACGTGATTCGTGCATATGAACCGCATGTTGGGTTGCAATTGAATTTTTTCAGTTGCAACTAAAAAAAATTAGTTCCAACCTGAGGATGCACCTAAGAAAAAAAAATACGGACCGTTAAATTTTGCTTCAGGATTCGTGCTAGCTATCAATTGTAACATGAGTTGAAACTAAAATTTGATGACATCGTAAATAAGAAGAACAAAGTAAATTCTCACTGAGAAATAGTCACACTCTATAAATAAACAAGTGAGGGTGGGGGAAATGTGATGGGCCTGGCAGATACTAATTGGTGAGAATGTGATGATACAGCGAGATACTAATGGGCCAGTAAAATGGCCCTGTGGGACGAGCAAATAAAAATCGCCAAAGAGACTTCAGTAATCATGTAACCTTCATCAATAAAAAATCCCCAAAGAGACTTCTAAAATGGCCCCTACGGGACGAGCAAATAACAATATCTCTGAACTGAACAAACTAAATCACCAAAGCTAACCATGATTATTCATCATCATCAATCACCTGACCAATCTAACCTGCAACTTGACAAGAAAGAAAAGAGCAGAAAAAGGCAGTATCCTGAGTTCCTGACTACAGCTAAATATTTTTTGAGTGTCTGCTGGTCGTATGAAGCATCGATCACCTGTCTATCACTAACACACTATCCATCGATCAGACTGTGTAGTTGTGGTTGATGGTATCGATGTCGAGCCCCTTGAGCTTCACCACGGAGTCAACGTGGCCCTTGAGCGTGTGCAGCTCCCTCAGCCTGGCGATCTCGGCGCGCCGCTTGGCCTGCTCGGCGAGCTCCGAGAGCTCGCTCTTATCCTCGCTGGCGCCAACGCCGGACGGCTCGGCACCGTCGCTGGGTGCGTGCAGGCCGTGCAGCGACCTCTGCGCGACAGCCCACTCCGCCTTGCGCTTGTCCGTGCCGTAGTCCACCCCCTGCGCGAACGCCGTCTTGCCGTCGAACACGTTGCTCCACCCCCTGCCGGAGAGGAAGTACCTGATGGCGAACTTGAGCACGTCGAGCGGGACGTAGGTGACGATGGAGAAGAGCCAGATGACGCCAGCCCAGCCCCATCCGACGCCCTTCATCTTGGCAAATGGCATGTCTGCGTACACGGCGATCAGCGTCGCCACCAGCTGGGCCGCCATGAACGCCAGCACGAGCAGGGCACCCGGCCGCTCCACGTACGACCAGCTCCTCGATCGTGTCACGAAGATGAGCGCTTGGCTGATGATGCTCACCTGCAGGTACACCGCTGCCATCAGCTCCTCCGTGCTCCCGCCAATCGGGTGCACGTGTAATATCCTCTGCAAAATGCAACGACAATAATGTCAGCGCAGGAACGGTGGCCGGCGTTTGTAGTTCCTGTGAAAAGAAAGGTAGAGACCGTGAAGAAGTCGGTGGAGTAGACGGCCCAGAAGAAGAGGACGGTGGCGAGGGCCTGGTAGGTGCCCAGGACGATGCCGGTGGCGAAGATCTCATTGAGGCGCCACGAGTCGGGGGTCGGCGACGGCTTGACTCTGTCCTTGGAGATGGTCATGATGGTGCCGTCGTTGAGGATGGCGATGATGAGCACCATGAACGGCGAGAAGTCGAACTGCCAGATGAGCGCGAGGAGTAGGAAGCCCAGAACGACGCGGATGGTGATGGACACAGCGTAGATGGTGTAGTTCTTCATCCGCTGGAATATCGCCCTGCTCGTCAGCACGGCGCTGATGATCACGCTCAGCCCGGGCTCCGTGAGCACGATGTCCGACGCGCTCCGGGCGGCGTCGGTGGCATCAGCGACCGCAATGCCGATGTCTGCCTTCTTGAGCGCAGGAGCGTCGTTTACGCCGTCCCCAGTCATGCCGCATATGTGCTTCCGCTCTTGCAGCCGTCGCACGATCTCGTACTTGTGCTCCGGGAACACGCCGGCGAAGCCGTCCGCCTTCTCGATGAGTTCGTCGACGTCCATGCCGCAGCTGTCGCCGCCCTTGAGGAGAGAGGTCGAGGGGTACATGTTGGTGCCCATGCCGAGGCGGCGTCCAGTCTCCTTGCCAATGGCCAGCTGGTCACCCGTGATCATCTTGACGTTCACACCCAGGTGGAGCGCGCGGCGGATGGTCTCTGCACTGTCGTGCCGCGGTGGGTCGAACAGCGGCAGCACGGCGAGGAACTGCCACGGAGACCCCTTCCCCTCCTTGCTCCGCTCCGGCACGCTCTGCCGCGCCACGGCGAGCGACCGCAGCCCACGGTCGGCGAACTTGCCGATGATGGCGTGCACGCGCCGGCGGACGTCCTCACGCAGCCCGCACAGATCAATGATCTGCTCAGGCGCACCCTTGCTGACGCGGTGCCACGTCCCATCGGCGCCGTCAACGTAGGTTATGGCCGTGCGCTTGTCCACAGGGTTGAAGGGCATGAAGTGCACCTCCTGGATGCCAGCGCGGGCCTCACTGGGGTCGGCGAGCATGCCGACGATGGACGCGTCGATGGCATCCTGGTTTTCCGTCCTCGAAGCCCGGGCAGCGTAGAGCACCACGCCGTCCTTGTCCACGTCCCTGACAAAGGACTCGATCATGTTCTTGTCGACGGTTAGCTTGTTGAGCGTGAGGGTGCCCGTCTTGTCGCTGCAGAGCACGTCCATGCCGGCCATCTCCTCGATGGCGGTCATCCGCTTGGTGATGGCGCCCTGCTGCGAGAGGCGGTGCGATCCGATGGCCATGGTGACGGAGAGCACGGTGGGCATGGCGATCGGGATTCCGCCGATGAGGAGCACGAGCAGGTTATCGATGCCGTCGCGGTACGCCCGGTGCTGGATCGGGTACATGACGATTATCTCTACCAGCATGCCGACGGCGATTGAGACGATGCAGAAATTTCCGATCGCCGTCAGAACCTGATCCATCCATCATTGACAAAGCCCCATTAGTACCGGTCATAAAGTGTTTGAGAGTGAACAAAATAAATACGTGGTCAGTTCTTCCACGTACGTACGTACCTTTTGGAAGTGGCCGACGTTGTTGGTGGAGTCGACGAGGTGGGCGGCCTTGCCAAAGAAGGTGTGGACGCCGGTGGCGATGACGACGGCCTCGATCTCGCCCTGCTTGCACGTCGAACCCGAGTACACGGGGTCGCCGGGGATCTTGGTGACGGGCATGGACTCACCGGTGAGTGCCGACTGGTCGATCTTGAGAGGGTCACCTTCGAGAAGCCGCGCGTCGGCGGGAATGATGTCTCCGAGCTTGATGCTGACGATGTCTCCTGGGACGAGGATGGCGGCGTCCTGCTCCGACCACTTGCCGCCCCGGAGCACCTTGGTCTGCGGCGCCAGGCTCGCCATCAGCGCCGCCGCGGCGTTGCCGGCGTTGTTCTCCTCGATGAAGCTGATGGTGGAGTTGATGATGAGGAGGGTGACGATGCCCACGAAGTCCTGCCAGTCCGGGGGCTTGCCGCCGCCGTTGGCGAGGGCGATGGCCATGATGGCAGCGGATTCCATGACCCACGACAGTGGGTTCCACATGAACCCCAGGAACTTGAGGAACTTGCTCTCCTGCAGATCCACACGGATGAATACATACGCATGCACGATGAAGAATCGATCTACGGCACTTACGGGTTCTCCGTAGATCGGATCGGATAGTAGTGAGATTAAGGTACCTTCTTCTCCTCGAGTTTGTTGGGACCGAAGGTCTCGAGGCGGCGGGCGGCATCGTCGACGGAGAGGCCGTGCGGCGAGCACTGGAGCACTGAGAACACCTCCGCGATCGGGATCGCCTCCTGATCAAAACACGTACAGTACAACCGATCGAGTTACGTTAGCAATTAAACCGTACGGCGTGCATGCATGTTGGAGTTAAGATCCGAGGAGCCGAGGATGAGGACTTACAAGATCCACACTCTCGTTCCGGAGATCTTCGAGCGAGGCGGCCATGGCCGCCGGCGTTCGAGGTATCGAGCTCCCTCTCTCGGATCTGAGAGCTAACAGATTGTAACTAATCGCTAAATTTGTTGGCTGTTATGGCACCATGAGCAATTTTTCACGGCGGCTAAAGAGGTGGTGGCTGCTGAGCGAAGTCACAGAATGTCAATTGTCACAAGTGTTAAAACCCTTCCCGTAATGTCAGGAGATCTTATTTTCCACTGATTTGCATGCAGCGAAATTTTTGGTACAGTTAAATTGTTTTTTTTAGCAGCGCCTCGTAGAACAAGCCTAGCACCGTCAGATTAGCATCAGGCAAGAGTTGATTCGTTATCTCAGAACGTGCGTACGTATCTCAATCCGGTAGTTTTGCATGCAACGGGCCCATAGAGTTTGGTGTGCTTTCTAAAACTAACTCCACCTAAAAATCATGCACGTACGATCCCGCATAAGAAAATTAAGGAAAATTTTGATTTGTTTCCACCGAACACTTGCAGCAATTTAACTCTATTTTCTTAGGGTGCAAGTTTGTGCTCTATATGGAAGCATTGACTTTTATCGATTGAACGCGGCCGCGTAGTCATATTATTCGGATTCCACCCCAAATTAAAAAAAGACTCATATTTTTCGGGTGAAGAAAACATTTTTCTGACCGGTAGAAACCTTTTTTCGGTGATATGGTAATACTTTTTAAGTGTTTTCAAAACATATTTTAATCATTACACATGTTTCCCTTCACACAACACATCATAGATGCAAAGGTTTATAAATACGTACATACATTCACTCTAAGAAGGTACAGATGCACACCCTACACCCCTGAGCACCTTCGAAAAACTAAATACAAACTAAATACAAGAAACTAATTCAGTGGGTCTTCAGATTGATGAAGTCATGACACATCTTGTTGCATAATTAGGCATAATTTCCATGATTAATTCCAGAATATTAAGCATGACGATACTAACTACTAACATGTGAAACTCGAACATACTAGATGCATTTATCAACATGAATAGTAGCAGGGCAAACGGTACAACGTCCATCGCTAAACATATCGAGATATGTCGCACGTACCGATCTGGTGGAGGTGACGGTGAAGGTGTAGCAGATGATGTCGCAGCAATAACGTTGTTGATGACAACGTTGTTGACGACAGGGACGACGGGTCGAAGTAGACGGCGTTGAAGACGACGGTAGGCAGCACCGCCCGACTTGGGCGGAAAGCGACCCGTGATGAAGAACTTGAGCTGTCGCGCAGAGCGCTTCCCAAAAACCTAATTCGTCCTCTCCCGTACAGATCGCAAAGGCAAGCGATTCCGGAGACCTGCTCTCCCGTTCCCCGGTGCACGCCAGCGGGCGGGATGGAGTAGGCTACGATGGTGGCGCAAGCAGAGAGAGGTGGAAACCCTAACTCGTGTATTAGATATGTTTCTGCGGTAGCCGAGCAAGAGATTATATAGGCTCAGGAAACCCTAGGCAACGTGGGACACGCCCACGTCGCACACACGTTTAGAGTCGGTTACAGATAGTCTATGATCCGGGAGCGACCCGAACCGACTAACTGCGACGCGTCCGTCTAGGACTCTATTTGTTTTCCTGAACTGCAAAAAGAAAGGAGAGTCTCGGCTTGAGGCTTAATCCACTCACCATGAGCGCGACGCGCGTCGTGTCGTGTTGAGGAGTCGAGACGAGCGAGCGAGAGGGAGGAGGAGCGCGCGTGAACCACTCCTATTCTTACTCACTTACTAGTGGTGCAACAACACACCTTATAAGGTGGTCTAACTTCCTCCCAACTTTCTATGTGGGACTAAACTTCCCACCTCTTGCCACTCCCTAGTGACCTGCCACCAACTTGGGCTCAAACTCACAAGGCTACCACTATGTGAGCTTTGAGATTTATAGGGAAATCTGAAATCTAGTATGGGCCACTAAGTGTGGGCCCAGTATTTCAACAATTCCCCACCAGATCTCAAATCCCCATTTAAAGATTTACCAATACTCGCTGCTTGTTTATATACCAGTGTTTCACTGGAGATTGTTAAGTTGAACTTCCGCCTAGAACCTTAAGCTACATCCATTCACACTTGAACAATGGACTAAGCCTTGAATTGCAGGTTTTGCGTGAACAGGGTTTCACTCAAAGTCATAACCAGTACATGGCTGCCAGTAGCCTACCCCGCGGGTGAAGCATATGCGTCATACTTCGTGGTCTCTTCATGAGTTTACTAGAGATCACCCAAATCTCATAGATTGCGACATTTAACAATCGGACTCATATAGGTGTGTTATTTCAAGAATACTCTGTAGGACAGCATCTTTGCTAAAATAGCCAACATAAACACATTAAAGCTTGTTGCCAACCTGCCTTACAGCAATTGAGAGTTGTGCATCTTCACATAGAAATGGTTACATAATACTCTCCTCAATTAAACCACTAGTTTGTTCTTCCCAGTTCCTAATTCACAGGATCTCCAATCATAAAGGTTGGGTTACCACTATGCTGTAACATCAACGGGTCTCAAACCCATCTCCCTCGATGCACTTTCTATCATATTAGGTGATGGTCCCTTTGTAAAGGGATCTGCCAGGTTTTTGTCTGTTTGAATATACGTAACAGTTATTACTCCGGAGTTTCGTAATTTTCTGACAGACTTCAAACGTCTCTTTACGTTCTTGATGACTTCGCGTTATCCTTAGAATTGTTCACTTTGACAATTACGGTTTGATTGTCACAATTCAGAAGGATTGCCGGAACAGGTTTTCAACCACAGGCAAGTCCATCAAGAACTCATGCAATCATTCTGATTCAACAGTGGTTGTGTCTAAAGCAGTTAGTTCTGCTTCCATAGTTGACCTCATCAATATGGTTTACTTGCAAGATCTCCATAACACTGCGCCACCTCCAAAGGTATACCCACTAGTGGCGTAGAGATCAGCTACATCAGAGATCCAATTTGAATCACTATATCCTTCAAGCACAGCTGGGTGTCCTGAATAGTAAATCACAAAACTCATTGTACCACATAGGTAGCACATGACCCTATCAAGTGCATGCCAATGATCAGTACCCGGGTTAGATATGAACCTACTCAACTTGCTAACAGCAAAAGAGATGTCAGGTCTAGTCATGCCCGCTAAGTACATGAGTGAGCCAACGATCTGAGAATATCTCAATTGATCTATGGTAATCCTCCGGTTCTTGCGTAATGTCACACTGGGATCATAAGGTGTTGGAGAAGACTTGCTATCAATATAGCCGAACCGGCTCAAGATCTTCTCAACATAATGGGATTGTGTTAGAGTAATCCCACTCTCGTTCTTGATAAGTTTGATGTTCAGAATCACATTAGCTTCTCCCATGTCTTTCATATCAAAGCACTTTGACAAGAAAGACTTGACCTCGTGTATTACTTTCATGTTTGTACCAAATATCAGAATATCATCCACATACAAACACAGTATAACACCTTCGACCCCACCATGGCGATAGTAAACGCACTTGTCAGCCTCATTGACAACAAAGCCTACAGAAGTTAAAGTTCTGTCAAACTTCTCATGGCATTGCTTAGGTGCTTGTTTCAGGCCATATAAAGGTTTCAGCAACTTGCACACCTTTCTTTCTTCACCTTTTACTACAAACCCATCAGGTTGATCCATATAGATTTTCTCTTCCAACTCTCCATTAAGAAAAGTTGTCTTTATGTCCATTTGATGAACGATAAGACCATAGGAGGCAGCCATGGATAGTAGTACTCGAATGGTGGTAAGTCTAGCGACAGGTGAATAGGTGTCGAAGTAATCTTCGCCTTCTATCTGTGTGTAGCCTTTAGCTACAAGCCGCGCCTTATACTTCTCAATAGTACCATCGTGTCTTAGCTTCTTCTTGAACACCCATTTGCAGCCCACAGGCTTGCATCCATGGGGTCATTCTGATAGCTCCCAAGTTCCATTAGAAAGAACAAGTCCATCTTGTTATGGACATCTTCTTTCCAGTCATCTGCATCTGGAGATGCATATGCCTCTGCAATGGACGTGGGAGTATCATCCACAAGGTACACAATGAAATCATCACCAAAGGATTTTTCAATCCTCCATCTCTTGCTCCGTTTAGGAGCTTCATTGTCATCCTTCTCAGTAACATTCTCATGTGATTGTTCAAAATACTCATTAGATGTACTAGATTCAGGAATTATCTCAGTAGAAATTCTAGCAATACTATGCATATCTTTCATAGGAAACTTATTCTCAAAAAATGTTGCATCACGAGATTCCATAATAGTATGAACATGCATATCTGGTACCTTAGATTGAACTAATAAAAATCTATAGCCTACACTCAGTGGAGCATAACCTAGAAAGATACAATCCAATGTCTTTGGTTCGAGTTTGCGCTTCTTAGTAATTGGAATATTGAGTTTCGCCGAACATCCCCATGTGCGCAAATACGAAAGTGATGGTTTTCTCCCAACCCACTCCTCGTAAGGGGTTTTATCTTTATTCTTGTTAGGAACTCTATTCAGGACATGATATGAAGTCAACAAAGCTTCCCCCACCATGCCTTTGATAAACCAATAGTGGCTAACATGGAATTCACCAAGTCAGTCAGCGTGCAGTTTTTCCTCTCGGCAACCCCATTTGATTAGGGCGAATAGGGAGGCGTCCTCTCATGAATAATGCCATGTTCCTCACAGAATTCATCAAAGATCTTAGGAAAATATTCACCACCACGATCCGACCTAAGATGCTTGATCTTTCTCTCTAGTTGATTTTCAACTTCGGCCTTATAGAGTTTAAAGTAGTCTAAAGCTTCATCTTTAGTTCGCAACAAATAAACATAGCAAAATCTAGTCGCACCATCAATAAATATCATGAAATATCTCTTTCCACCTTTTGTCAACACACCATTCATCTCGCATAGATCATAATGTATGAGTTCTAGAGGTGCCAAGTTTCTCTCCTCGGCTGCCTTGTGAGGCTTCCGAGATTGCTTTGATTGCACACAACTATGGCACTTAGAACCTTTGTCAATGGTGAAATTCGGTATTAAACTCAAACTGGATAGCCAAGACATTAAACCAAAATTAATGTGACATAAACGAGAATGCCAAACACTGGTATCATCACTAACATTGCCACAAATATGGTTCACAGATTATTACTGAAATCAGAAAACGAAAAGCGGAACAAGCCTCCGCACTCATAGCCTTTACCAATAAATTGTTCAAACTTGGAAACAACTACTTTATTCGACTCTAAAACAACCTTAAACCCATCTCTGCATAGAAGGGAGCCGCTAACGAGATTCTTATTCATAGTAGGGACATGTTGCACGTTCTCGACCGCACGATCTTCCCCGAAGTGAACTTCAGATCTACCGTGCCAACAATACGAACAGAAGCATGTGACCCATTCCCCATCAAGACGGAAGAATCTCGGGCGACCTGGTAAGAAGTGAACATGGATATGTCAGCACACACATGAACATTAGCACCTGTACCAATCCACCAACATGGAGATTGAAATACTGAAAGAACAGTAAAAAGATTACCGTACCCATCAGCATTGCTAGCGGTCACCGTGTTGACTTGCCTCGTCTTTTTCTTGCGGTCTGCCCTCTCGGGATGCTCCTTAGAAAAGTGGCCAGTCTCTCCACGTGTAAAGCAGCTCTGGATCGCTTTGTTTATCATCATGTTCTTCTTGATGGTTGTAGTCTTCATAGGCTTATTGAAGGAGGGCTTGTTATTCCCTTTGTTCTTGTTGTAGGGTTTCTTCTGCACCATGTTGGCGCTAGACTGACACTCTCCTTTCTCAGTAGTATCCTTAGCTCGAGCTTTCTCCTCAACATCAAGAGACGCTATCAGATTTTCAACTGATATCTCCTGTCTCTTGTGTTTGAGAGTTGTGACAAAGTTCCTCCATGATGGGGGAAACTTAGCGATGATGCATCCAGCCACAAACTTGTCAGGTAAACCACACTTAAGGTGTTCAAGCTCTTTCGCAATGCACTGTATCTCATGAGCTTGTTCGACTACAGAACGGTTGTTTACCATCCTGATGTCATGGAAGCTCGCCATGATGTACAAGCTCATCGCTTCGCATCGGTTGCACCGAATTTAGCATTCAGTGCATCCCAAAGCTCTTTACCATCTATTATGTGCATGTATACATCACACAGACGATCAGCAAGAATACTCAGAACGCATCCGACGAAGAGAATATGGTTTTCCTTGAACTTGTTCTGATCTTGGTCAAATATAGTTCCTTTAGGTAAACCATTACTAAGTTCGAACACTCTCAGATGAGTAAGCCAGAGTGTGGCCTTAATCTGCCACCTCTTAAAGTGCACACTGGTAAACTTATCCGCCCTTAGTGCATCAGCAAAACCAGCCATTGTTAACTCAGGAAATTGCCTACAAATAG
>NC_061508.1:325932553-325943800 GCF_022539505.1 Lolium rigidum | reverse complement strand
CGCCACTGATGAGGCTTTTCCTACTAGTGATACTTCCGATTCTTTCTTTGCTCCGATATTTGAGAAATGTTCCGTTGACCGAGGATTTGATGACTTCTATTTGCACAAAGGCTACTTGTTCAAAGCCAACAAAATTTGCATTCCCGAGTCTTCTCTTCGAAAGTTACTCTTGCAAGAGTCACATGGTGGTGGCCTTATGGGACATTTTGGTCGAGATAAGACACTTGCGATGTTAGCCACTCACTATTATTGGCCGAAGATGAAGAGGGACGTCGAACGCCTTTGCAACCGTTGCACGACATGCCTTCAAGCTAAGTCTACTTCCAATCCCTATGGTCTTTACACGCCTTTGCCTATACCTCATGCACCATGGACGGATATTAGCATGGATTTTGTTCTAGGATTGCCTCGCACTAAGCACGGTCATGATTCTATCTTTGTGGTAGTGGATAGGTTCTCTAAGATGGCTCATTTCATACCTTGCCATAAGAGCGATGATGCTTCACACATTGCTTCATTGTTTTTCAGGGAAATTGTTCGCCTACATGGAGTGCCGCAAAGCATTGTGTCGGATCGAGACGTCAAGTTCATGAGTTATCTTTGGAAGTCGCTCATGGCAAAGTTTGGAGTGAAGCTCTTATTCTCATCATCCTCGCATCCGCAAACGGACGGCCAAACGGAAGTGGTCAATCGAAGCCTCTCCACCCTTCTACGCATTCTCGTGAAGAAAAACTTGAAGTCATGGGAGGAATGCATTCCACACGCGGAGTTCGCCTACAACCGCGCCAAGCACTCGACTACATCACGGAGTCCCTTCATGGTCGTCTACGGGTTTGAGCCTCTCACGGCACTCGACATACTCCCGCTTCCTCTTCATGAGCGGATCAACATGGACTTCGACAAGCGCACCGCCGCCGTCAAGAAACTTCATGAAGAGACAAGAGCTACCATTCAAGAACATGTGCTTCGTCAAGCTACCCGCCTCAACGCCAAGAAGAAGGAACGCATATTTCAAGAAGGCGACCTCGTTTGGATCCACCTCCGGAAGGAAAGATTCCCTCATGAACGCAACTCGAAGCTCAAGCCAAGAGGAGATGGTCCCTTCAAGGTCCTCAAACGCATCAACAACAACGCTTACGTCATCGACATCCCCACCTCCAAGTACTTGGTGAGCAACACGTTCAATGTCTCCGACTTGTCACCCTATCATGGAGATGAGGAAGGCCACGAGTCGAGGACGACTCTTTCCCAAGGGGGGGGAGATGATGTAGCCCCGCTCACCGACGACACTCCATCAAGACCAACTAGCCCCCCAAGTGGACCGATGACACGAGCCCGAGCCAAGGCTCTACATGATGAGGTGAACTCGCTCCTCACAACCCTTGATCTTGGTACCCCTTTGGATGGATTGCTACCTCATGCCGACGTGCTATGTGTCATTAGGTACAAGGCGCATCAAGACCCCGGAGAGGAGGAGGCGCCAAGGTCAAGGGAGGGAGAGAAGCCGCTGGACATGGAGATGATCATGAAGACGAAGCCGACGTCGCTAGAAGCGCTCCAAGGAAGAGACGGACGCTGGCCGGTCCAGGACCCGGTCAGACCGGACCCTCAGCCGGGCGCCCCGGTCACAGGCCCGGTCAACCGGTCGGAAACCGGACCAGCTCCCTCGTACCGGACGACGACCGGACCCAGGACCGGAAACCTCGCAGGAATCCGGTTTCCGACCGGTCGACCGGACCCATGACCGGACAGCCCGGTCCCAGGCCCGGTCAGACCGGATCCCAAACCGGACCTGACGAGGGTGCCCCACCAAACTGCCTTAACTTATCCTTTTGCGTACCTGTTCGCCCTTGCTGGCCATGTGTGCCTATATAAGTAGCTGGAACCCCTCATTAGCTCTTTAGACTTGTTTTGAACTCAAACCCTAACTTTGAGCTTAGTCTCCCTTGGGTATCATCCCTCTGTAATCAAGGCACCTTGGTTGTTGACTTAGATCTTGTTGAAGGAGATTCTAGTACTTGTTACTCTCTCTCCTTCCCCAAGCTCTTCCTCTCCAATCCCAATCTCTCTCCGGGGAATTCTACCGCGTGTCTCTTCCACGGAGATTCTATTGGCGTGGTCCATCGAGCCACGGAGGTAAGCATCGGGTGTATCGGGTTGGTGTGCGTGCGTGAGTCTCGGAGTTCCTCGTGCCCGTCGTGTTCTTCGTGTTCCTCGCGTTTTCCCATCTCCCCCTTTTGGTTTCGACGTCAATCCGCAAGATCGGGCCACACACGGGGTCTTAAACCTCATCAAATAGGTTTTTGGATTGTTGGATAATTAGGCACAATTTCCATGATTAATTCCAAAATATTACGCATGACAACAGTAACTACTAACATGTGAAACTCAAACATACTAAATGCATTTATCAACATGAATAGTAGCAGGGCAAACGGTACAACGTCCATCGCTAAACATATCGAGATAGGTCGCACGTTCGATCTGGTGGGGGTGACGGTGAAGGTGTAGCACACGATGTCGCAGCTGTAACGTTGTTGATGACAACGTTGTTGACGATGGGGACGACGGGTCGAAGTAGACGGCGTTGAAGGCGACGGTAGGCAGCACCGCCCGACTTGGAAATGAATATCTCACCACAATAAAATCAGATGACCAACTAAGGTAGCTCCTAGGACAAGTAGAGACAAGTAAACATCATAACAACAAGAAATGCAACAAAATAGAACATCCATGGAGATAAAAAAACATTTATACATAGCTTTTATCCAACATGATGATTGTCAATTTCCCAATCTCTTAGTCACCGAGCACCACCCTTTGATGTGATGGAATGTCTCATCCGCCACCGCTAACTTGGCTCCAAAGAGCTGCGTGTCTTGATGTTTTATCTGTTGAAAGCTAGATCAAGAATTAAGAGTGTGTGAGATCAATGAAACAACACTAACTAGAACATAGGGATAAAACATTTGTAAACCATTCCCCATTCAAAATTTCAACAAAGTAAACAAAATAATAGTGACACATGTGGTTACCAAATGATAATTCCTAGAAACCCTAAAATTCAAAACCCTATCATTAAGCCCCTCCATTGTTGCAGCCATCCTACGAATATCAAGTGCACATGCCACCACACCCCAGACATATCTTGGTGCAACATAATTTAAGAATTAATGAGCACTATACTCGTTGTCGTGAAAAAATCTGCATACTTCATCTCCAGTCCGCTCTCTCCACACCAAGTTATATTTAGTTAAAATGACATTTCAACCACAATAATACATTTACTCCAAAATAAAATCTAGGCATACAAAATTTCTTGTAGTGCACTTTAAATTCCAGAGATTTTAGAGCAACATACATTGATTTGACATAAAAACAACATACCACAATTTAGGTTAAAAGATGATATCCGATATCCTCAAGAGTTGCTTGAGGAGTGTTGGAACTCTATCGGCCCATCATATTTGGAATACGAGATACTCGTACGCCACAAAAGTTGAAGGACAGCGGGCGTTGCGTCTTCCTGAATAAAAGATATATATGCTTGACATGCGATAGTGCTTTAGTGAATTCACAATATATGCCAACCAATGAAAAAAATAGCGCGCTAACACAAATAGCGTGGGCTTCAGAAAAACGCTATAGACGCTATAGCGTGCTATTTTTCAAAATAGCGTTTAACAAAAAAATGAAAATTCAAGATTTCTGCATATATATAATATAGATATAGCACTCCGCAGCTATAAAATCTCGGATATGATATTTTGCAGACAAACATCAACCGGAGATAGTTCACATAGTCCATAACTTGATATGACATAGTCTCAAAATTACAAACCATAGTTCACATTCACATTGTCCTGAACTAGAAGGATTGAAGGAGGGGAACGGAGGCACGGGGTGAAGGCGTGAAGGTGAAGCTAGGCGTGGCCGCTTACCACCGATTGACAGAGGAGAAGGGGGGCGGAGTTGCGCCGCCATGTCTTCGCCTGCTGGGCAGAGCAGGTGACAAAGAGTTGGGGAGTGCGCGATGTAAGTTTCTTAGTCTAGGGTTGCCTGGATTAGGGATTTAGGATACACAAGTGGATCAAAATGTGGAATGAGCTACTAAAAAACTACTCTGCAAAATAGCGTGCTATGCGAAATAGCGAATAGCGCCAAATAGCGTGAAATAGCGCGTCTTTAGCGCGCGTAGCGTCATAGCGTGCCTAGAATGCATAGCGTAGCGTTCAACTCACAAATACGCTATAGCGCCGCTATTAGCGTGAAATAGCGCGCTATTTTTTTCGTTGATGCCAACACACTTAAATTGTGCGCTGCTGAGGAGTCACTTCTCGACACGAAGGGAATGTATACGGTTGTTTTCTGCTAAAGAACATGCCTTGTTCCTCGAAGTGGTAGACCCTATCGGCTGGCACGTGCGCCATTGGAATGGAAAGGAGTAGGCTTAGCTTTGGTGTTCTTGCTGAGAATTGGGGAAGAGAGAGGAGGAATATACGGTAATTTTGGAGCATGAAGATGGTTAACATGTTTACAGTGAATTAAGGGAATAATTTACATTGCCCACTGGTTTCCATGTATCTTCATGGCCATTTTAGTTAAAATCGCACGAGGTCAAACCTGAATAGCCGTTCCATAAATATGGAAACATGTATTATTTTTGAACATTTTCGATGTTGCTCGGGTAGTGAGACGCCAATCAGGAATGCCTCATTTGCCAGGCGCAACTATTTTCCACCATGGGCTTTCTTCGTGCCTTTGCCATAAAAGGGTGCCCTTAGGGTATGTCTGTACTAGTATACATTCCCTTGGCGCTTCCAAGAAGATGTACCTTCCTTTGCGCCCACATTTCTCCCTGGCTCCATAAGTTGAGTGGTTTTCATTATACCAGTATTATTGAAGTTTATTATGCCTTTGTAGTCAGTGAATGATTCTCTCGGTTTTTTTTTTTTTTGTAATGTGTTGCAACTCATTGAGCAACATAGCTTTGGAAGGTAGCCATTATGTTAATTGACACGCAGGACTGAAATTTCACATAAGCACAATATACATAATTCGAGAATGCCTCTCTGAATGCATTACTATTAATTGATTTCAGATTTTTTATGTTTGTTTTCCCTTTTTAAATAATTTTCAACTGAGGATTGTATTGCCCAAAGCGAACATAAGGGAATAAAAATATTTTCTACAACCCCAGTCATCAGTTTTCGAAACTCAGTATCCTTAAAGAGCACTAAGAGCATCTCCAGTCGCGTCCCCCAAACCGTCCCCCAAACCGCGCCGGATTGAGCGTTTGGGAGACGTGTTTCGTTCGTGCCGCGTTTGGGGGACGTCGCTCCCCAGTCGCGTCCCCCAAACAAAATTTCGCAAATTTTAAACTTAACTAGATTCGATTAGATTCGTCCAAACTTACATAGATTCGAACGAAATTTGACTAACTTTAAAACTAAACCTAATATAGAACCACTTGCGGCGGCCGGAGGCGTCGTAGTACTGCCTGGAAGTTGTACATCTCGTCGGTGACGACCTCACCGCTTGACGCGCTCGTCGACGGGCTCGTCCACGGGCTCGTCCTTCACCAAGCCGCTTGGTCCTGCCTCGCCGTCGTCGGTGAGGTCCACCAGCGGCTTGCCGGAGTCGCGGATGGACATGGCGATCGCCGCGTCCAGGTTGCCCCTCCAGGCGTCCTTGTCGTCGATGGACGCCAAGAACGCCGCCCGCAACCCTGGGCAGTCCTCGGGGTCGTCGGCTGCCGGCGATGAGCCGCTGCTGCCGCTCGTACTCCGCCGGCAGCGCCGCCTGCGACGCTTCCTCCGGCTCCTCCTTCACCTCCGGCTTCGGGATGAGGAGGGCGCCGCCGCGCCTCCCTTGCTGCCGCCCGCTGCCGCTACCGCCACGCCTCGTGTTGACGGGCGTCGCCGGCTCCTCCTTGACCTCCCGTTTGGGAACGGTGTACGGCGCCGACCGGTACGACGAGGACGGCGTCGATCGCGCCGGTCCCGAGGAAGAAGAGTGCGAGGAGGACGAGTACGTCGTCCTCCTCGGCTGCCATTGAGGAGACGGCGGCGGCGACGACGGCATCTCCAGCCTTGGAGCGCCGTTGCGGAGGCCGCGGATGACGTTCTCGAGGTGCGCCCGGAACGCCCCGAACAGGGCGCGGCCTTCCCTGTTCCAGGCTGTTGGGCCCGCCGATGAGGCCGGTGGTGCTGT
Source organism: Lolium rigidum (assembly GCF_022539505.1). NCBI lineage: Eukaryota > Viridiplantae > Streptophyta > Magnoliopsida > Poales > Poaceae > Lolium > Lolium rigidum. Next base: position 325,937,587 of record NC_061508.1, on the reverse strand, counting down.
GCATCTCGACGTCGTACTTGGCCTTGAAGTACGTGACCCACCAGTCGTCGTTGTCCTTGGCCGCCCATGTCGGATCCGCCCGCTCCTCGGCGGTGAGTTGAGCCCGACGGGCCTTGATGGCGTCCCACCATTGCTGCGTGCGCGGCTTCGGCGGCGGCGGAACGCCAATGCCGTTCACGGCCATCTTCCGGCCGCCGCCGCTTGGCAGCCGCATGTCCGGCGGGACCGGATACCGGGCGTGGTACGGCGCCCACGCCTCCGCCACGGTGAGGCTGCCGCGGCCGAGCCGTTCGCCGCGGCGATCTTGCGGGAGGACGAGCTCGACATTTTTTGAGCGGCGAGGAGAGGATCCGGGAAGGGGAGGCGGCGGCGACGAGAAGGATTATGATGAGCGGCGATAACCGGAGGGCGTCTTAAAACAGCGGCGGCGGCGGTGGTTGCACGCAATAACTCCGGCGCGGACGGCACGCGGCCATGCACGACGAGACGCGTCCCTGCGTCGCCTGGGAAAACGGGGACGCCATTAACGTCGCTTGACCAAAGGTAGGCGACGGGGTTTTAGCCTTCCGTGCCGCTGACGCGTCGGGCCCGCGTCGGTTGGCCTCGCGTTTCGTTGTGTCCGGCGTCCCGGAGCGTCCCACGTGGGACGGGGACGGGCTCGGGGCGCCGGACACCGTATCGGGCCGCGCCGGACAAAAATGGGCTTTGGGGGACGCGGCTGGAACGCTTTTTTTGTCCGGCGCGCCCCAAATCCCTTTGGGGGACGGTTTGGGGGACGCGACTGGAGATGCTCTAAGCTTCCAGGATTGCGGGCGTTTTTTTTTTTTTTTGAGACAATCCAGGATTGCGGGCGTTGCTCGTCGCTCTGCCGGTCGTTTTCATGGGCCCCGCACCATCTTTTCCTGGCCCGCGTACGTGTTCTCGCGAAGCGCTGTCGCCTGGCTGGGATCGCCAAGTCGGTTTCGCCTTCTTTTGACCAGGGCTTCCGTCTCTCCTCCTTTCTTTGATCGGCGGCAGGTGTGGTCGGCGACGCGTTCTGTTCATTCTCTGGCGGCTCTGTGGCGGCGCGTGCGGCTTTGGGTGGCAGCCGGGGTGACCGGCCGTTTTTTTGTACCCTTTGGCAAAAATGCAGATCGGATCAACCAAAGGATTTCCCAAATCGCTCGTGCCTTCCCGTGCAGCGGACCAGAACAAAGGAGCTCGAGCGGGAGCGCCGCCACCGCACGCCGCCCACCACGAACGGAGCGCCCACCACTCGTCTAACTGAATTCTTGTTGATTGGCTAGCAGGCTGCAGGCCAGCCGTCAGCAGAATAGCAGTGACCTTTTTTTCTTCCTCGACGGCGTTCAGCAATACAGCGCTGATGCCAGCGTCGCCCGTCAGACGCCAAGCATCATCGAGGGCTCCCTGCTGATCATGTCCCGGACCGGAGTTGGACTCGCCATGTTCAGAATGGCTGAGCTTAGATTTAGCTACGTAGAACAGTCTTAGGAAATTGACAAGAGGCTTGTAAATCAATTTGTGAATTGGTTGGTCGCATATGCAGGATTGTCATGGCGCTGCACGAGAAGATCATCGTCTGTGGTGCCAGCCAGAACGCGCTGGGCATGGCGGTGGCGATGAGGTTCGTCGCCGGACGGGCAGCCACCACGGCCGGAGCTGCCGCTTTTGGGCTCCGCGGAGACGTCCCGCGTCTTGCCATCATACATGTCAGATTCTACAGGTTTTATCTCTGATATGTACCACATTGAGGCCTCATTCGGTTGTGGGGGTTTAAATACACTAGTGGATCAAACCCGGAGAGAGATTGGGTGATCCCCAGCCAGCACCCGAATCCCCACTAAGAGCATCTCCAACAGGCGCGCTATATCGCGGCGCGCTAAAACCAAGAATCCGCGCGCGGTAAACAGATATGGCGCGCTGTGCCGTTTTTTCCTCCGCCGGGCGCGGCAAAATACAGCGCGTGCGCGCGCAGGAAAAATGGTCCTCCGCCGGGCGCTGCAAAATACAGCGCGCGCGGGCGCGGAAAACAGATTTCTAGTCTATTTTGCATTCACAATTCATGAAAGAAATGACACAATTCATGAAATAAATGACACAAAGTGCAACAACATCACATAGTTCAACAAGGACACACAAAATGACGTAGTTCAACAATGACACACGACATATGGTTCAAATGGACAAAGTGAAACAATGCATATCACAAATGCATATCACACTTCCGCATTTTCACCATCCACCATATGTGCGCCCGCGCGGTTGCCGGACGGAGGCGTCGGCTGGGTCGGCGGAGGAGGAGGAGGAGAAGGCGCCTGGTTCGGCGCCGGAGGAGGAGGCTGTCGGCGGGGGACGGGCGCCTCGCTTTCTTCGGTGGCGCGACGGCGGCGGGGCCGACGTGAGGCCGTTTCGTTGACGGCGCCTTCCCCCTCCTCGGCGCGGGCCGCGCGTTGCCGGTGCCTCGCGCGGCCATCCGCGCCGCGGCAGCGCCCGCGTGTAGTGCCCGCGCGGCGGGACGAACAGCCGCCCGCGCAGCAGCCCGTTGGGTTCCCGGCGTCGGCGCCGCCGCTAGGGTTTAGCGCCGGCGCGGCGGAAGTGGCGGCGGCGGCGGAGGGTGTGACAGAGTAGGGAGGGGTCGGCGGGTTGCCGGAGGGGTCGTCCATCGTCGGGATCGCCGGCGGCGCGCGGGAGACGACGGATTGGGCTCGGGGCAGCGACGCGGGGAGGAAGTTTCAGCGCGGGGGATTTTTCGCGGTTGGACGAGCGATGCCGCGCGCTGTAGCCGACGCGCCGGATATGCCGCTCCGGATTGTGCAAAACGCCGCGCGCCCTAAAAATTTTACAGCACCGCGCCGTTTACCGCGCTCGTCGGAGCGCCTGATTCTGTCCCGCGCGCGCTATATCGGACGTTTTTATGCCGCGCGGCCTATATAGCGCGCCTGTTGGAGATGCTCTAACCTCTCTCTCCCCGTACCTCTGCTTTTAATTACCGTTCGGTTGACCCCAATGGCTCCATCCCACAAGCAGCAGCAGTCAGCGCACCCAAACAGCAGTAGTCAGCGCACGGAATAACCAGTAGCAGGCATCGCATGGGATAAGTAGCAGCTAACAGGCTACAGCAGCATGCTCACAAAGCATCAACCAGAATAAAAACATCAACTTTGAATTAACATAATACTCCCAACGTCCAGGAAAACATGTCGGAGGCTTAGTACACTTTTTTGCAATAAATAAATAAATAAAAACCTCAAAACGTCCAAATGCTTCAAATTGGTGTTCCAATCCGAATCTCAAACACGAATCTTCTATCCTGGACGCCCGTCGTTGTCATCGATTGATCAGCAAGCAGGACAGGGGCGAAGCCGAGAAAACACGAGCTTGATCTGGGATCACTCGGCCCCATCGTGATCGACCTCGTCCCTGCTATATACTCCGCGCGGTCTCGCCGCTGGCCTGGTCGTGACACCGCGCCCAAGCTCGCCGTCATCGTCGACCTCCTCCATGCATCGTGGCGCCACTGGTCCTCCGTAGTATGTATTAAAACCATAGTTTAAAATAGCCGGCTATTGGAAATAGCGGTAGTATTTCTGGCAGCTATGAAAGGCTATAGCTGAGCTATAGCGGCTAAATCATCCATTTAGCGGTTTTGCTAATTCATGGGAAAAAATCAAAATTCATATATATCTCTATCACCAATTCACAAATTTGATAATTTATTGGCATTAGACATAACATATTAACACGGTTACATACAAAGCTATGAATAAGACACAGTTCGGTCCACATATTACAACATTATAAGTAACAATAATTTCTAGTTTTCATTTTTTCCTTTTCTTTCCCACTATATTTACAGCATTATAGCCGTAGCGGCTATTTTTTTTACCTGTTTTGGGGGCTAATAGCGGGTTTTTGAGGCTAATAGCGGATTATCCCTTCTTAGCGTTTGAAGGGCATAGCCGTAGCGGCAGGTCCCTCCGACCAGCTATAGCGGGCTATAGCCGGGCTATAGCCGGCTATTTTGAACTTTGATTAAAACCCACAAGGATAAATAGATAACTCTGAGTACTTCAAACATAGGTAGGGATACAGAGATAACTCTGACTACTTCCAAACATAGGTAGGGATACAGCAGGACCAGCAACCAATACTTAAAATGAGAAGTATCAAGACTCACGTTCAGCTCGTGATCAAGTGACTTGAAGTTGCAGTGAATACTCAGCCCAGCATCGAATAGGTAAGGGCAATGTGGTGTTCCTGCAAATACCAAATATGTGCTGTGTTAGAAGGAAAGAGGTCAAGTACACCATGGAAAAACATGATTATGACAGGTAAGCTTCCAGGTTCTTACCATACTTGGTGTATCTCACTAAGGCACATTCCGCAGAAAAAATATGAGAATTATACATGTGAAGTGACAAGTTAGTATTGAAAATTTGGTACTCCCTCCGTCCATAAATAAATGCCAAAGATTTATTCAAATTCGGATGTATCTATATACTAAATCGTGACTAGATACATTCAAATTTAGCTAAACTTTTGACATCTATTTATGGACAGAGGTAGTACTACTAATGCTATTCAAGAGACATCTAACTGAACACAAACGCATTGGGCATACACCTAGCTAGACACAAATATCACAGGCACTAACAGGGATACAACTCGTTAGAAAAAGAAAAGCAAAGCATATCAAGAAAATGGACAGACAGGTGAAATTGTAGTAAACTATGCACCAATGATAGCAAGCTGGACATCTTTTATTCACAAGATTGTGATTAAACACATGCCCATCTTCTAGAGCTTCTTCATGTAGAACTCTAGTGCTCCATCATATACCTACAATTTGCAGCAGAAAATGTAAGCACAAGGCTTAGAAAAATGGTATACATGTTAGGCAGGAGACTACAAAGTGTGAGCATAAATAATGGAAGTGACATCTTAAATCAGAGTAGCATATCTCTATTTTCAGCAGAAGGTAAAAAACGGAAAAGCCTTGTTGGTACAGTATAGTCAAGACAAATCAGCAGAAGG
>NC_061508.1:325909205-325932453 GCF_022539505.1 Lolium rigidum | reverse complement strand
AGTATGATCACGTCAATACCATCATAGCAATAGTTAACTTCATAATCTACAAGAGATCACAATCATAGCTCACGCCAAGTACTACACGTATTGCACACACCTGCCACCATTACACCACACCGTGCAGGAGGAATAAACTACTTTAATAACATCACTAGAGTAGCACACAGATAGATTGTGATACAAAACACATTGCAATCATAAAGAGATATAAATAAGCACTTCACTATGCCATTCATAACAGTGAATAAGTATTCTGTGGAAATATAGCCTAAGAGACCCACTACGGTGCACACACTTGTCACCTTTACACACGTGGGACAAGGAGTCTCCGGAGATCACATAAGTAAAATCCACTTGACTAGCATAATGACATCTAGATTACAAGCATCATCATATGAATCTCAATCATGTAAGGCAGCTCATGAGATTATTGTATTGAAGCACATAGGAGAGAGATGAACCACGCAGCTACCGGTACAGCCCCGAGCCTCGATGGAGAACTACTCCCTCCTCATGGGAGGCAGCAGCGGTGATGCGAAGATGGCGGTGGTGTCGATGGAGGAGCTTAGCCGGGGCACTTCCCCGTCCCGGCGGCGTGCCGGAGACAGGGTGACTCTCGTCCCCCAGATCCGGGCTTCGCGATGGCGGCGGCTTCTGGAAGGTTTTCTACGGTTTTCGAACGGAATGAGGGTTTTCGCGACGGAGACCTTAAGTAGGCGGAAGGGGCAGCCTCGGGAGAGAGGGCGCTGCGTGGGCCCACACACCAAGGGGCGCGGCCAGGGCTTGTGGCCGCGCCGCCCTGGGCGTGTGGGGCCCACCTCGTGGCCCCACTCCGTTGCTTCTTCGGACTGCGGAGCTTCTGTGAGGAAAATGGACGCTGAGGCGTTGATTTCGGTCGACCTCGGGAATATTTCCATTTCTAGGATTTACTGAAACCAAAAACAGTGAGAAAACGAGGCAACTGGCCCTTCGGCATCTCGTCAATAGGTTAGTTCCGGAAAAACGCATAGTATAGACAAAACATGTAGATATCTACATGTTTTATACACACTTTATGTCATATTTATGCGTTTTCCGGAACTAACCTATTAACAAGATGCCGAAGTGCCGGTCCCTCGTTTTCTGCTGTTTTTGGTTTCATAAATCCTAGTAAGGAAATATTCTCGGAATCGGACGAAATCAAGACCCAGGTTCCTATTTTTCCCGGAACCATCCAGAACACCCGAGAGCCGCCAGAGGGAAGCCCTGGGGGCCCCACACCACACCCTGGCGCGGCTAGAGGGGGGGCCGCGCCGCCCTATGGTGTGGTGGCCCCAGGCCCCCTCCGAGGCTGCCCTTCCGCCTATTTAAAGCCTCCGTCGCGAAAACCCTATTACGAAGAACGAAACCCACGAAACCTTCCCGGAGCCGCCGCCATCGCGAAGCCAAGATCCGGGGGACAGAGTCTCTGCTCCGGCACCCCGCCGGAGCGGGGAAGTGCCCCGGAAGGCTTCTCCATCGACACCGCTGCCATCTCCACCGCCATCTTCATCACCGCCGCTCGCTCCCATGAGGAGGAGTAGTTCTCCATCGAGGCTCGGGGCTGTACCGGTAGCTATGTGGTTCATCTCTCTCCTATGTACTTCAATACAATAATCTCATGAGCTGCCTTACATGATTGAGATTCATATGATGATGCTTGTAATCTAGATGTCATTGTGCTAGTCAAGTGAGTTTTACTTATGTGATCTCCGGAGACTCCTTGTCCCATGTGTGTAAAGGTGACAAGTGTGTGCACCGTGTGGGTCTCTTAGGCTATATTTCACGTAATACTTACTCACTCGTTATGAATGGCGTAGTGAAGTGCTTATTTATATCTCTTTATGATTGCAATGTGTTTTGTATCACAATTTATCTATGTGCTACTCTAGCAATGTTATTAAAGTAGTTTTATTCCTCCCGCACGGTGTAATGGTGACAGTGTGTGCATCCGTGTTAGTACTTGGCGTATGCTATGATCATGATCTCTTGTAGATTGTGAAGTTAACTATTGCTATGATAGTATTGATGTGATCTATTCCTCCTACATAGCGTGAAGGTGACAGAGTGTGCATGCTTGTGTTAGTACTTGGTTTAGTCGTGTTGATCTTTCTTGCACTCTAAGGTTATTTAAATATGAACATTGAATTGTGGAGCTTGTTAACTCCGGCATTGAGGGTTCGTGTAATCCTACGCAATGTGTTCATCATCCAACAAGAGTGTAGAGTATGCATTTATCTATTATGTTATGTGATCAAAGTTGAGAGTGTCCACTAGTGAAAGTCTATTCCCTAGGCCTTGTTCCTAAATATCGCTATCGCTGCTTGTTTACTCGTTTTATCGTGTTACTACTCGCTCGCAATACTACCACCATCAATCGCACGCCGACAAGCTATTTTCTCGGCGCCATTACTACTCGCTCATATATATTCATACCACCTGTATTTCACTATCTCTTCGCCGAACTAGTGCACCTATTAGGTGTGTTGGGGACACAAGAGACTTCTTGCTTTGTGGTTGCGGGGTTGCATGAGAGGGATATCTTTGACCTCTTCCTCCCCGAGTTCGATAAACCTTGGGTGATCCACTTAAGGGAAACTTGCCGCTGTTCTACAAACCTCTCGCTCTTGGAGGCCCAACACTCGTCTACAAGAATAGAAGCTCCCGTAGACATCAAGCACTTTTCTGGCGCCGTTGCCGGGGAGGAAAGGTAAAAGGCACTCATACTCCGGTCCCAGGTTAAGTACTTTTCCGGCGCCATTGTGTTTGTGCTCGAAGCTATTTCCTTTAGATCCTGCAATTGCATCTTTTTGTTTCTTGTTTACACTAGTTTGGCATAATGGACAACAATGAGCTTCTTATTCTGTTTCCTGATTTAAAACATGGATTGTTTGATGCGAAAATTAAAAAACCTATGGAATCTTATTTGCATGTTGGTAGTAATATTAGTATGAACGCTTTGAACACCATTGTTGATAATAATGTAGAAAGTTCTAAGCTTGGGGAAGCTGGTTTTCATGATCTTTTTAGTCCCCCAAGCATTGAGGAGAAAATTTTCTTTGATGATACTTTGCCTCCTATTTATGATGATTATAATGATAGTGGTCTTTTGGTGCCACCTACTATGGAGAGTAAATTTTGTTGTGATTATACTATGCCTCCTACACTTGATGAGAACAATAATGATAGCTACTTTGTTGAATTTGCTCCCACTACAACTAATAAAATTGATTATGCTTATGTGGAGAGTAATAATTTTATGCATGAGACTCATGATAAGAATGCTTTATGTGATAGTTATATTGTTGAGTTTGCTCATGTTGCTACTGAAAGTTATTATGAGAGAGGAAAATATGGTTGTAGAAATTTTCATGTTACTAAAATGCCTCTCTATGTGCTGAAATTTTTGAAGCTACACTTGTTTTATCTTCCTATGCTTGTTACTTTGCTCTTCATGAACTTGTTTATGTAGAAGATTCCTTTTCATAGGAAGCATGTTAGGCTTAAATTTGTTTTGAATTTGCCTCTTGATGCTCTCTTTTGCTTCAAATACTATTTCTTGCAAGTGCATCATTAAAACTGCTGAGCCCATCTTAATGGCTATAAAGAAAGAACTTCTTGGGAGAAAACCCATGTGTTATTTTGCTACAGTACTTTGTTTTATATTTGTGTCTTGGAAGTTGTTTACTACTGTAGCAACCTCTCCTTATCTTAGTTTTATGTTTTGTTGTGCCAAGTAAAGTCTTTGATAGTAAAGTGAATACTAGATTTGGATTACTGCGCGAGAAACAGATTTCTTTGCTGTCACGAATCTGGGTCTAATTCTCTCGTAGGTAACTCAGAAAATTATGCCAATTTACGTGAGTGATCCTCAGATATGTACGCAACTTTCATTCAATTTGAGCATTTTCATCTGAGCAAGTCTGGTGCCATTTTAAAATTCGTCTTTACGGACTCGTTCTGTTTTGACAGATTCTGCCTTTTATTTCGCATTGCTTCTTTCGCTGTGTTGGGTGGATTTCTTTGTTCCATTACCTTCCAAGTAGGCTTTGAGCAATGTCCAGAAGTGTTAAGAATGATTGTGTCACCTCTGAACATGTGAGTTTTTGATTATGCACTAACCCTCTAATGAGTTTGTTTCGAGTTTGGTGTGGAGGAAGTTTTCAAGGGTCAAGAGAGGAGGATGATATACTATGATCAAGAAGAGTGAAGAGTCTAAGCTTGGGGATGCCCCGGTGGTTCATCCCTGCATATTTCAAGAGGACTCAAGCATCTAAGCTTGGGGATGCCTCCCTTCTTCATCGACAAATTATCAGGTTCCTTCTCTTGAAACTATATTTTTATTCAGTCACATCTTATGTACTTTACTTGGAGCGTCTGTTTGCTTTTGTTTTTGTTTTTGTTTTTGTTTGAATAAATGCTTGTGTGGGAGAGAGACACGCTCCGCTGGTTCATATGAACACATGTGTTCTTAGCTCATAATATTCATGGCGAAGTTTCCTCTTCGTTAAATTGTTATATGGTTGGAATTGGAAAATGCTACATGTAGTAATTGCTATAATGTCTTGGGTAATGTGATACTTGGCAATTGTTGTGCTCATGTTTAAGCTCTTGCATCATATACTTTGCACCTATTAGTGAAGAAATACATAGAGCATGCTAAAATTTGGTTTGCATAATTGGTCTCTCTAAAGTCTAGATAATATCTAGTATTGAGTTTTGAACAACAAGGAAGACGGTGTAGAGTCTTATAATGTTTACAATATGTCTTTTATGTGAGTTTTGCTGCACCGGTTCATCCTTGTGTTTGTTTCAAATAGCCTTGCTAGCCTAAACCTTGTATCGAGAGGGAATACTTCTCATGCATCCAAAATCCTTGAGCCAACCACTATGCCATTTGTGTCCACCATACATACCTACTACATGGTATTTCTCCGCCATTCCAAAGTAAATTGCTTGAGTGCTACCTTTAATTTTCCATCATTCGCCTTTGCAATATATAGCTCATGGGACAAATAGCTTAAAAACTATTGTGGTATTGAATATGTACTTATGCACTTTATCTCTTATTAAGTTGCTTGTTGTGCGATAACCATGCTTCGGGGACGCCATCAACTATTCTTTGTTGAATATCATGTGAGTTGCTATGCATGTCCGTCTTGTCCGAAGTAAGAGAGATCTACCACCTTAATGGTTGGAGCATGCATATTGTTAGAGAAGAACATTGGGCCGCTAACTAAAGCCATGATTCATGGTGGAAGTTTCAGTTTTGGACATATATCCTCAATCTCATATGAGAATAATAATTGTTGCCACATGCTTATGCATTAAAGAGGAGTCCATTATCCGTTTGTCCATGTTGTCCCGGTATGGATGTCTAAGTTGAGAATAATCAAAAGCGAGAAATCCAAAATGCGAGCTTTCTCCTTAGACCTTTGTACAGGCGGCATAGAGGTACCCCTTTGTGACACTTGGTTAAAACATGTGCATTGCAAAGATCCGGTAGTCCAAGCTAATTAGGACAAGGTGCGGGCACTATTAGTATACTATGCATGAGGCTTGCAACTTGTAAGATATAATTTACATAACTCATATGCTTTATTACTACCGTTGACAAAATTGTTTCATGTTTTCAAAATAAAAGCTCTAGCACAAATATAGCAATCGATGCTTTCCTCTTTGAAGGACCATTCTCTTTACTTTTATGTTGAGTCAGTTCACCTATCTCTCTCCACCTCAAGAAGCAAACACTTGTGTGAACTGTGCATTGATTCCTACATACTTGCATATTGCACTTGTTATATTACTCTATGTTGACAATTATCCATGAGATATACATGTTACAAGTTGAAAGCAACCGCTGAAACTTAATCTTCCTTTGTGTTGCTTCAATGTCTTTACTTTGATTTATTGCTTTATGAGTTAACTCTTATGCAAGACTTATTGATGCCTCGTCTTGAAAGTGCTATTCATGAAAAGTCATTGCTTTATGATTCAGTTGTTTACTCATGTCATTACCATTGTTTTGATCGCTGCATTCATTACATATGTTTACAATATGATCAAGTTTATGATGGCATGTCACTTCGAAATTATCTTTGTTATCGTTTTACCTGCTCGGGACGAGCGGAACTAAGCTTGGGGATGCTGATACGTCTCCGACGTATCGATAATTTCTTATGTTCCATGCCACATTATTGATGATATCTACATGTTTTATACACACTTTATGTCATATTTATGCGTTTTCGGAACTAACCTATTAACAAGATGCCGAAGTGCCGGTCCTCGTTTTCTGCTCGTTTTTGGTTTCATAAATCCTAGTAAGGAAATATTCTCGGAATCGGACGAAATCAAGACCCGTGTTCCTATTTTTCCCGGAACCATCCGGAACACCCGAGAGCCGCCGCAGGGAAGCCCCGGGGGCCCCACACCACACCCCGGCGCGGCCAGAGGGGGCCGCGCCGCCCTATGGTGTGGTGGCCCCGAGCCCCCTCCGAGGCTGCCCTTCCGCCTATTTAAAGCCTCCGTCGCGAAAACCCTATTACGAAGAACGAAACCCACGAAACCTTCCGGAGCCGCCGCCATCGCGAAGCCAAGATCCGGGGGACAGGAGTCTCCGTTCCGGCACCTCGCCGGAGCGGGGAAGTGCCCCCGGAAGGCTTCTCCATCGACACCGCCGCCATCTCCACCGCCATCTTCATCACCGCTGCTGCTCCCATGAGGAGGGAGTAGTTCTCCATCGAGGCTCGGGGCTGTACTCGGTAGCTATGTGGTTCATCTCTCTCCTATGTACTTCAATACAATAATCTCATGAGCTGCCTTACATGATTGAGATTCATATGATGATGCTTGTAATCTAGATGTCATTGTGCTAGTCAAGTGAGTTTTACTTATGTGATCTCCGGAGACTCCTTGTCCCACGTCTGTAAAGGTGACAGTGTGTGCACCGTGTGGGTCTCTTAGGCTATATTTCACGCGAATACTTACTCACTCGTTATGAATGGCGTAGTGAAGTGCTTATTTATATCTCTTTATGATTGCAATGTGTTTTGTATCACAATTTATCTATGTGCTACTCTAGCAATGTTATTAAAGTAGTTTTATTCCTCCCGCACGGTGTAATGGTGACAGTGTGTGCATCCGTGTTAGTACTTGGCGTATGCTATGATCATGATCTCTTGTAGATTGTGAAGTTAACTATTGCTATGATAGTATTGATGTGATCTATTCCTCCTACATAGCGTGAAGGTGACAGTGTGCATGTTGTGTTAGTAATTGGTTTAGTCGTGTTGATATTTCTTGCACTCTAAGGTTATTTAAATATGAACATTGAATTGTGGAGCTTGTTAACTCCGGCATTGAGGGTTCGTGTAATCCTACGCAATGTGTTCATCATCCAACAAGAGTGTAGAGTATGCATTTATCTATTCGTTATGTGATCAAAGTTGAGAGTGTCCACTAGTGAAAGTCTATTCCCTAGGCCTTGTTCCTAAATATCGCTATCGTCTGCTTGTTTATTGTTTCTATCGTGTTACTACTGCTCGCAATACTACCACCATCAATCGCACGCCTGACAAGCTATTTTACGGCGCCATTACTACTTGCTCATATATATTCATACCACCTGTATTTCACTATCTCTTCGCCGAACTAGTGCACCTATTAGGTGTGTTGGGGACACAAGAGACTTCTTGCTTTGTGGTTGCGGGGTTGCATGAGAGAGATATCTTTGACCTCTTCCTCCCTGAGTTCGATAAACCTTGGGTGATCCACTTAAGGGAAACTTGCTGCTGTTCTACAAACCTCTGCTCTTGGAGGCCCAACACTGTCTACAAGAATAGAAGCTCCCGTAGACATCAGCCCGCAACCACTACATGTGCGGGTTTCGGGGTGAAATGTGGAAAAGTGCATCGATGTTTCACCCCGCCCTTTGTACGACTGCCGCTCTCCGTCGTCGATTCCGGCTGATTCAGGTCGACCCCGACAAAATCTTCACCGGACTCGAGCGAACGGAGGCCCGATCTACCAGCCTGCGTGATGACATCGCCAATTTGTCGTGTGGCGGTCATGTTTTTTCATCGCACGCTGACGGCTATTTGTCGGTGAGACGCCCACGACCCCATCGGACGACTCTGACGAAGACGATGTGATGCTCATCGATGCGGAGCGGGAGCACCGCTAGCTGCAGGATTCGTGACGCCCCTCCCTTACCACTGTCGTCTCCGACGTGTGGGAGCACGCCAAGCGTCGCTGCGACGAGGCCGAGGAGGAGCAGTGGAGGATGGAGGAGGCACGGAAGGCCTCCATTGTGTTTGAGATGTGGCGCCGTGGCTTGGTCATCGTAGATTACTATGACGATTCCTTGTGAAGCCGCTAGCGCAGCCGCAACCACCGTCAAGTCCTGATGAAGTACCTAGGCTAGCTTAACTTAGGGTTTAGGAACTAGTATATGATCTAGTTCCCTTGTTAGGTCGTTTAGTTATGTATATTATATGGATGAACTCAAATGAAGTCGTTTGAAAATCTGGCGTGGATAAATTTTTTCTTTTTAAATTTGCAGCACGCTTTTGCAACATCTATTTTGCCGAGACAATTTTCGCGGAGCAAAACTACATGCATTTTACCGTATCTGCATTTTGCAGTTCCGCGTTTTGCGGTATCCGCTGGAGATGCCATAAATAAAGCTAGTGAAAAAGAAAGAAATAATTTTAGTAACAAATCAGGCGAGGAACAATGCGGGTACGAGAGGAATGCGCGATCAACCGCCCGCATTATCATATCTCCGGAGCCTAGATACGAACCAATCGTCTCCCATCTGCCCCTGCGCCCATCCAGAGAATCAACTGCGCAATGCCGGGTGGGGCCCCACCTGCCAGACATCAAAGAACCGATGAATGTCGTTGAAAGTGGACCACGCTTTTTTTCCTGCCCTTTCTCGTGACATTCGTCCTTAACATGGACCAACTAATAACTAACCATATACCAGCAGCACAAATACTAGCACGTGTGGAGTCGGGGCGGACCTGGAATATAAATTTTAAGAGGAGGCAAAAGGTTTAATTGGGGGAACTGTGGTGCAAATTCAAAAAATTCAATGGTTTAATTTAAAATGTGAAAGGCTTTGTGAAATTTTCGTGGCCGCCACTCAACTTCGACTGCTATTTCCTCTCCAATGGACAAACGGCGAGCCGCCTGGAGAGGTTGGGCTATCGGTCGGGTGTGCGTGTGTGTGTAGCACTACGTACTATTGTGGGTATGCTTTATGGGTATATCCCACAGATTCGGCAAGCCCGGTTGACCCACAGATGATGATGGTGGCATATGGTCCATCGGGCGGCCCAGTTGCTGTCAATATTTTTTTAAAAAAATATATAAAGATAAAGAAGGTTTCTAAAAAAGATTTTCATGAAATAAAATTGGCTTTACGCAAAATAAACCCCGAGCCTTCCTTTGACATACCTTTGCATATATATAATTATAAACCACCTTTGCAACTTGTGTAACTTGCCAATACATTCAAAGTATTGACCAAATGTTTTTGGCTGTAATTTTACCTGTTGCAGATGACGAGTAAGGACGATAGGATCGCAGGGCCTACACTCAACAAGCCATGTGGCATTGATGGAACACAAGTTTGATGTTATGCTTATGTTTCCCTGTTATGTGAGCCAGCCACTATGTTATACTCTGGATCTTTTGGTTGTAATAAAATGACGTATGTTATCTTGATATTCATTTGTTACTGTCTTAACCTGATATGGTGGATATTATCGTGTTGACCCGATCTGGTGGCGGCGTGGTTGATTCAAAGCCGCGTACTCGAATCAACCATGCTGGTGCCTTCATTGTCTCCTGTGAAGGTCATTTGTTGGGGATTTTTGTTGATGTTACATATGTTCGCCATTTGCTACATGTACGCATCATTTTTGTTGTGTAAGTATTGGCAAAGTGCTACAGAGATTTCTCTACGCATGCTACAGAGAGATTGCACCAATGTTATGTACATGTTCCTGTAATATTAGATAAGTTGAGCAAAATTGCACCATTGATGATTTTTTTTTACCATAACAGGCTGTGCCTAGGCGTTCGCCATTTCCATTGCTAGTATTGGCCAACTTATGACAGATATGGGACTTGCCAAAATTCTAGGCAGACCCGACACATTCATTTGGCGAAGTTTGGGCTAAAACCGCTCGTACATGGAAAGTTTTGGACTGGGCCAAACAAATTCCCAATTTGGCCCCTTCTCGCCCAGTAGCAGCTCCCAAATCACAAAATCATCGCCCCCGATTCCCCTCCTCGCCGTTGCGCCGCCTCCCGCCGTTCCCCTCCCCGTGCCGCCACCCTCGGTTCCCCCTCGCCGTTCCGCCTCCCGAATCAGCTCGTCGGCGTTCTCCTTCCCCGCTGGCCAGCAATGGCCGCGTTCCAGAGCCTAGGAACCACGACGGCGTCGACCTGCGCCCCGGAGACCGCGCACGGCACGCACTTGTTCAAAATCGACGGCTACAGCCTGTACAGGGGCCTCGGCGTCGGCGTCTGCGTCAACTCCGCCAGCTTCTCCGTCGGCGGCCATGACTGGTGCCTCTGCGTCTACCCTGACGGCGAGAACGAGGAGTTCGAAGACTGGGTTTCAGTTTACGTCGAGCTCAAGACCAAGAACACCGAGGTGAGGGCGCTCTACGATCTGAGGATTGTTGACAGGATCACCAGATCGACGCAGTCCTTCTATACGCCGCCTAACCCTAGCGGGATAGAGCCCACTGTGTTTGACACCCTTGACGGTGAAGTGTCTTTATGCGGCAATACCGATTTCTTGAGGAAGAGTGAGATTCATAAGTATCTTATGGACGACATTCTTCTCATCGAGTGCAATCTGACAGTGATCAAGCTCAAGGAGACCATCATGAACGCCCGGGTCCAAGTGCCGCCCTCAGACCTGGTGAATAATCTTGGCACATTCCTAGAGTCCACAGAGGGAGCTGATGTGTTTTTCAAGGTCAAAGAGCAGGTTATCCCAGCTCACAAATTCATCCTCGCTACACAGTCGCCCGTCTTCAGGGCAGAGTTTTATGGGCCGATGAGAGATGAGCATAGATGCAGTACTATAACCATTGAAGGTATGCAGCCCGCTGTTTTCAGAGGCCTCCTTCGCTTCTTCTACACGGATTCATTGCCTCAGATGGATGAACTCGATGATGATGAGTATGAAGAAATGGTTAGGCATTTACTTGTTGCTGCAGATAGGTATGCCATGGAAAGGATGAAGTTGATGTGCGAGAGCAAGCTTTGTGAGAGTCTTCATGCCGAGACTGTGGCGATCACGTTAGCTCTAGCCGACCAGCATAACTGCAGCCAGCTTAAAGATGCTTGCATTGAGTTTATCAACTCCTCTAATAGAATGAATGATGTGGTGGCAAGTAATGGGTTTGACCATCTGAAAAGAGCATGTCCTACTATATTTATTGACATATGGGAGAAAGCAGCCAAGACACGCAAAATTTTGTATGCTGATCATGGATTAACTTCAGCCTAGCTTTTTTTATGTTCAGAACATTTCAGCCTGAGATTGGCTTGTCGATTTTTAAATTTGTCAGAGATCTTTTGGGGAAGGGTAGGTTTGGAGTCTATAACTCTATATACAATAACGTGATAATCAGCAGCCTTATTTATATACCTATGCTAAATGAGTAGCATTCTCTAAATACTTTGCTCTCATAGTCTCATTTGTTGTTTCAGTTTTACCTTTGTGTGCTCATTGCATTTCTCAAACTAGTGATCGATTATCTACCATGACCATATCTCTTGCGAAATGTGAGGAAACAGAATCAAACAACAGTATTATTTTTGACCCGTGTTATTAATTTGGAGGCAGTAAAATATTTTGCTCTGTGATAATTAGCCTCCCTATATGTGGACCTATTCTTGATCAGTAGCATTCTCTAAATATTTTGTACTATTGACTAGGGGCACATTTACGTTTCAGTTTTTTCCTTTTATGCGCCCATTTCATTTCTGAAAGCAGTGAGTAATATAGCTGCCATGACAACATCTATTAAAATGTGATGAAACCTTTTGTAGAAAATTCTTTAGCAAATAATTGATCGGTGCTGACTTTTTATTATTATTCAAGAGCTAATCGTGCCTTTACTCCAAATAATCTCTGTTACAATACCAATATCCTAATTGTTTTTCTACTGACTGCGTTACCATAGAGAAACCCCTACTGTATTTAAAAAACCACAAAGAGAACAAAGTCTAAATATCCTAATTGTTTGCATCATTTTTTCAATCTAAACATTTAGTTTGCTTTTTTGTTATAGATGTTCTTTTTCTTTATTTGGATGCTGGTAAAACTTGGAAAGCTCAGTTTCCAGTACACTTTGAAACAATTTGAGATTTTTTAACAAAACCTGTACAAATCCCAAAAATAGTTTTGTCCAGCCAACCTCACGGGGACCGGGGAGTACAATTCTACAGCTGTAAACCAAACTCGGAAGCTTCAGTGTGGCGGCACGCCATGTCCATGGGGCCATAACACAACTTTTTTTTTGTGTGCCTTGGCACACTTGTGGCCTTTGTGAGCCTGATTGATGTTTTTGTATAATGAACAGTGTCTTTGCTAGCTTGCATCTATTTCACAATATAAACCGAGTGCTTTTAGCAGCGTACAATGGTCTGGTTAGCTATTGTTGCATATTGCAAACTGACTTCTTTTCTAATCTTTACCTCTTCCAAGATCAGAGTCAAGCCTGAACCTATAACCCCAAATAAAAGAAGTTCAATATGGCTGGAGATATCCTTAAGCATTTGTGTGCAGGAACAGTTACAACCTGCACAAAAGTGTAATTCACATATGTTACTGCAAAAATGTTTTGTGTGTGTGTGTGTGTGTGATCTGCAAATAGAGGTGCATCAATGTAATGCACTTATGCTTCACTGAATGTAATCTACATAACCATGGTATCTGATAGGCACAGGGAGGCTGTTTGTAGAGGCGAGATATGGATTTACTGATATAGCGGAGGGAGTTGCTAAGATTTAGCACCATTGTAGGAAGCCATGTATTGATGTCACGATCTACAGGCCTGAGCACAATTGAGAATCTGATAGAAATGACAAAATAAGTAAGTTGCTTGTTAAATAACGGTACAATATATATGAAATACTGGTATCATGATCTACATGCATGAGTACAATTGAGAATCAGATAGAAATGATAAAATAAATAGGCTTCCTGTTAAATAATGGTACAATACACATGAAAATACCTTGGGTCTTCTGTTGAACTTGGGCGGGTTGGACATGCTCTACCGTGGCACTGTCATACATCGAAGGACACCATGGTTCCAGGACCAGCTCTGGCGCCTTGATATATTTTCTCATTGGTGTTCAACCCTGCAGTTCATCATTGTTGTATTGAGCTCCCATAGAACGTTTGTTGTGAGCAAGTGCACTTTCCATTAAATTTGTTTTCTGCTTTCTTGACTAATATGCTCGATACAAATCTCCTCTCTCAAAACCATGTGGGCACACAAGGGAAAGAGCGGCGGCAGCAAGCACAGTGGGGAAGCAACTATGGACTCACCACAACAACTCCTGACTTTGTATTGATATATTTATAATCTTAATCAAAAAAGATTTCAGCAACCACTGTATGCCCATGTCCTATTTATATAGATGTCATGTACTCCCTCCGTCCCAAAATGTAAGGCGTCTAAGGATTAGTTAAAACTTTAATTTCTCTTAGTTAAGAGATGATCTCTTAGTATAATTTCTCTCACCACATATTTATGATTTCTGGTTATTAGAGATAAGACTAAAAAATAACTCATTGCACATCATGTTTTATTGATATATCTGCATTACGT
Source organism: Lolium rigidum (assembly GCF_022539505.1). Lineage (NCBI taxonomy): Eukaryota > Viridiplantae > Streptophyta > Magnoliopsida > Poales > Poaceae > Lolium > Lolium rigidum. Next base: position 325,918,561 of record NC_061508.1, on the reverse strand, counting down.
GGCAGAGTTAAGGTAAAACTGTCTTATGAACCATTGCAGATGCATGAGGCGTGGTGTTTTTTAGAAAAAAGAAGGCGTGGAGTGATGTTTAGTTTGTAATTTCTCAAAGTGGTTTAACAATGTAGAACTGTAGATGAGTAAACGTGGCACGGTAAGCAAAAGAAAGAAAAACGATAATGAGTCTGACTGAACAAAATGGTTTTGGAGCTTCAAAGCTGTTCCTCTGAGAGCTCAAATTAAAAATTATAATTTTGAAGATTTACCGGCCTCCAAATAAAGAAATGAAACATACGAAAACAATAGTGTAAATTACAAATTTATTTTCAAAACGATTGCGGACAATTTATATATTACTGGCACATGTGGAATCAACTGTAATATTTTTTTTAAACCGATCAACTAGTATACCAAATTTGAGACTTCACTGATGTAGTGATAACTGATCTTACATAGGTTCATACGCAAGTTATCCTCACCGCCAAAACTTTTTTTTTTCCTAAACCTAGCCTTCTCTAAACAAAAGAAACAGAATAATCTCAGCTATAATCTCAACTGAAGTCAGGAGCAGCGAACATACTACTAAATTTTGCGAGTCTTAGCTGCTCTCTCCCATATATCGACAAAGATAGTAGGACATGCTCTTTTCAGGTGCACATACCCTTCACTTGCCAAAACATCATCCATTGTACTCAATGAGTTCATAAACTCAATACAGGCATCTTTGAGCTTGCAGCAATGATACTGGTCAGCAAGGGCTAGTGTGGTCGCCACAGTCTGCGCAGAAAGTCTCCTGCCAAGCTTTCTCTCGCAAATAAACTTCAACCTTCCCATGTCGTACGTATCCGCAGCCACCAGTAAATGCCTTACCATTTCCTCATACTCAGCAGCACCGAGGCCATCCATTGCAGGAAACGAATCTGTGTATATGAAGTGAAGCAGTCCTTTGAAAACAGTAGGCTGCATATCATCAACGATGCGCAAATTCTGTTGGTCGCGCATTGGCCCGTAGAACTCTGCCCTAAGAGCATCTTCACCAGTAGCCCTTAAATAGCCCGGCAGGGGCGCCGGCACCTTCGTTTAGCGGGCGCCGGCACTGCATCCTCTATTTGGGAAAGCCGTTTTCACATCGGCGCCCCCAAACAGGTGGTCCCGATAGATGTTTTTTTTATCCAAACTACATACTACATATTATTTAGAGTTTCATTTTAATGTCATTCAGGATCGAGGAATGAATAATATTTTCGGTCAAATCCGAGTACTCCTCAACCCCGGATGACATTTGAAACCAGCTTCTCTAGCCTACCACCTACTGGCCACCCGACTCTGTGGAGGTGGATGATCGAAGCTCTCTCCCATGCTCTCTACCCTGCTCCTCCGTCGTTGATCCCCCGCTGATCTCTCCGCCACGAACGTCAAGTAGGTGGCTCTATCCGCGGCTACCGCCTCCTGCAACAGCTGCCGCTCCAGCTCCTCCCATCGCCGACGGTGATCCAACTCCTGCCTCTGTAGCCGGAGCTACATCACCGCCAAACGACGCGCCTCGTAGACTTTATCCTGACGCTGCGTCTCCTCCCGCAGCAACCGCCGCAGCGCAAGTTCCTCCCACCCCTTATGTCGTCGCGCCTTCAACCGGTGCTGGGTTATCTCCTCCCGCCGCCGCCGCGACTCCAGGAACTCCAGCCGCTGCGCCTCCTCGAGCGCCACCCGGTTCTCCTCCTCATGGTGCCGCCGCTCAGCCTCCTGGCGCTACCGCTCTGCCTCCCGCCGCTCGCCCGCGTCGTAGGCATCTACGGTCGCCACTAGCGCCGCTTCCTCCCACGCCTCGTACTCTGCGAGCTGCGGGTCCGCCTCCACCACTTCTACAGCTGCCTCTAGCGCCGCCTCGTCCCACGAATCCCACATTGTGCTTTTTTCTAGGGTTTTTGCAGCAATGGCGGGGAGGAGGGATAATATAGACCGCCGGCGAGGCGGGAAACATCCTGCGCGACGCCGTGGCGAGAGACATTCCCGAGCAGCACCGTGGCGGGAGAGTTTCCGGCCAGGCGTCGTGGCGATAAAATATCCCGCGCGGCGCCCTGGCGTCAATGGCAGGTGGCTCCCATGCCCAAAATTTTTAGCCTCGCGAGGCGCCAGCGCGCCCGATTCGCGCCTTTGGCGAAGGGGCCAGCACGGGGTTGCCGGCGATTCTATTGGGTTCCAAAATTGGCCGGCGGCGTTTGGGGCGCGCCGGTGCGTGCTAATTTTCGTTCCCGGCCCCCAAAATGCTATCGGGGACGCCGGTGGAGATGCTCTAAAGACCGAGGACCGAACTGCGAGGATATTCTTGTGGTGCTGGAAAAACCTCGTCTTTGACCTTGAAAGACACGTCGGATCCCTCTCTAGTCTCCAGCAGTTCACCAAGATCATCCGACAAGTACGATAGCGACACTTTAAAGTCGCAGATGTCACTGGCCTCCGCCGCCTCTGCATCCTTGAAGGTGATGACAGTAAGATTGCACGCGATGATGATGGTGTCGTCGAGCATGTAGGATGAATCCTCGAGCTCGCTCCTCTTCTTGAATTTGCTACTGCCCCTGGCAGATGAGGCGGTGTCAAACACCACCGGATATATCTCGCTAGGTTTTGAACACGTGATGGACGGTGGCGGCAACACCCGGGTGACCGGGTCAACTAGTGTCAGATCGTAGACAGTCCTAGCCACGACGTCGTCGGTCTTGAGCTCGAGGTAGACTGACACCAAGTCTTGTTCTCTTCCTTGTGGCCGTCCGGGAAGAAGCAGAGGCACCAGTCGTGGCCGCCGACGGCGAAGGTAGTGGACCGGATGCACTCGCCGACGCCGATGCCCTTGTACAGGCTGTACCTGTCGATTCTGAACAAGTGCGCGCCATGCACAGTCACCGGGTTGCAGGTCGAGGCCGTCACCTCTGGCCTCTGCGATGAGGCCATGAGGATAGCAGCGGGGAAGAACGACGATGGGGCGATTTGGGTGGCGGTGAGGCGATTCGGGAGGTGATTCAAGAGGCCGAGATTTGGTGATGGTGGTGCGTGATTCGGTGGCGAGCATGGAAATAACTCGGCGGAAGAGCATTTGCAGGGCAGTGAGCGGGCGGCAGAAGAGCTCGGCAGAGGGGAGTCCGGAGAGCAGCGCCAGAATCTCGGTGGTGCGCCATGGGCCCAGGCAGCGCAGGGATCTTCCATCAATGCGACAACAGCTCGTACTGACGCTGCGGCACATCTGGAGGAAGCAGGGGCGGTGGTTGGAGGGTGAGGCGGCGGCTCGGGGGGAGAAGCGGGCTCGTCGACCGTGGCGAAGAAGATCTCGCCGGCTTGGTGGGTCGAGCGACGGCGGTGTGCGGCGTGGGGTCAACGGCGGCGCGTGGATGGTTGGGGGCGGACGCTGCACAAGCGGTGGGGGCTGGCGTCGCGCAGGCTGGATCGATGGCTGTGTGCGGTTGTGTCGTGAGCCCACGCACGTGGAGGTGCCTATGTCCGTCTGATGCTTCGCATCCAATGGCCATGCACAAGGAGGTTGCGATACAAGGGATCCCCGAGGGAGAGCAATCATTTTCCGAATTGAAAACAAAATGAAGGACGAAAATTTTGAAAAAAAAAACTTACTTCCTTTATTAGGATCAGCAGGATTGTAAAGAAAAATGACGGACGAACATTTTGAAAAAAATCTTACTTCCTTTCTTAGGATCAGCAAGGATTGTAAAGAAAAATGACGGATGGAAATTTTGAAAAAAAAATCAGCAGCTTATAAACTCGAAATATCGCCCTTTACCCAAAAAGAACTGCTTGGTTTAGAACTGCAGGATTGTACTCGGTAAGGAACCGTGAGGCTGACTACACAAAAACTGGTATTGGGATCTGAAGTTCTTTTTTTTCCGAGGTGAACGGGGGGAAACTTCCCACCGCTTGTTATATTACCCGAAAACGGCCAAGGAGTCTGTCCAAAGACATAATAGAGGATACATGGGGGGGGGGGGAGAAAGAGGCAAGAAAAACTCAGCCCTCGAGGCACGAGAGCACATATGATCGCAAAGATATCTAGGGGCGCCCTGTGAGCGGCACGGAACCGCCACCTCCAAAGGGCAAGGTCGTCGCAGACCCTCCGGACAGTCGAGTCCGCCGAGTGAGCGACCCCGTTGAAGATGAGATCATTGCGCGACTTCCAGAGGGACCAAAGGATCGCCGCCACGCCAACGCGCCACACAGCAAGGTCGAAAGGCGTGGGGGCCTGCAGCTCCCAAATGGAGAAACTCCCCGCCGGGATTGGGACATCCAGGCGGGACCACGTCGCCGTAGCGAGGCGACAGGCGAAGAACATGTGTCTACCAGTCTCGGGGCAGGGACAAGCAGCATAGACATCGGAGGGGGGGCAACTCTTGTGGAAGAGATCCGTCCGCGTGCTCAACCGGTCGATATCAGCAAGGTACGCGAAGATCTTGATCTTCGAAGGAGCCTGGAGGGCCCACGACATGCACGCAGAAGTGTCAAGGGGCTGCGCTGGCGCGAGGGAGCGGTAAGCCTCGCGCGAGCAGAACCGAGGTGTCGAGGGAGAGTCGATGACGCGCCGATCCTCACCGTGGCGGAGGGCGATGCTCTCGATGAGTCCGCGGACCACCAGGAGCTCAGCCTCCCCAGCACCCGTCAGGGATCTGAAGTTCTAAGAGCATCTCCAACAGAGGCTGTAAACTTGCGCTGCGCTAAAATAACTGTCAATATACAGCACCCAGCGCGTTTTTTTGTCCTCCAGCAGACGCTGCAAACTACGGCGCGCTGTAAATATTTTAGTGCGCGCGGCAGTTTGCACTATCCAAAGCGGTATATCTAGTGCGCCGGCTAGCGCGCGCTGTAAATTGGGAGTGCGATTCTTCCCACCCGCGCGAAGAAAAACTGCCACGCCGTGAGCTCCGCCCGCCGCGAGCACCACCGGCCACCACGCCGCGAGCACCACCCGCCACCGCGCCGCGAGCACCGCCGACCTTGCTTGGCGCTGCGAGCTCCACAGGTCTGCCACGCCGCGAGCTCCGCAGGTCCGCCGGCTGCGCCCGAAATTGCCCGGCGCTGCGAGCTCCGCCGGCCGCGCGCGACCTTGCCCGGCGCTACAAGCTCCGCTGGCCGCCGCGCTGCGAGCTCGCAGGTCCGCCGGCCGCGCCCGACCTTGCCCGACGCCGCGAGTTTCGCCGGCCTCCGCGATGCGAGCTGCGCCGGCCGCGCGAGGATGAAATCGATTGCTCTGGCCACGCAGGCAGGCAATCAATCATACAGAGTTGCTCTGGCTAGCTAGATCAATCGATTGCTCTGGCTAGCTAGATCAATTGCTAGTTAGGATAAGCTCCCCGTAGAGTTGTAAATTTTAGTTGATTTTTTCAGATTTAACTGTGGTCCGTTTGATCTTGTTTGATGTATGTATGTTGAAAAACTTGTTTGTGGAGCTCTATTTTACAGCCTCCGGCGAAGGGGCGTTTTTTGCCTCTTTGTTTGCGCTGTAAAATAGAGCCTCCGACGAAGCTCGCGCCTGCGTCGCGCGCTATATCCGGAACGAGCGCGCTGCAAACGACTTTTACAGCGCCAAATTTTAGAGCCTCTGTTGGAGATGCTCTAAACAAGTTAAGTTCCAAAATCTTATATCCCAGCACAGTGGAAACTAAGGTTTTAAAGTTTTTACGAGAAGCAAATCTCCAGAACCTGGCACAATCAGATTTTACGATCAAACCGGAAATCTGAAGAAAAAAAATCACACTCCATGTCCAGGACACTAGTTTCTGAAGAGTGAAGAATAGCAAATCTCAGACCATGGCATGACCAAAATTTGGACGAAAGCTCAAGAGAGGTTTTGCACTGTATTTCATCTGGCAACAACTTTTGCTGAACGAGAGTGGACTTTTAGAGCAGGTGCTTGGTGAGCACCCGTATCCACACCATGTGTACTGCATCAAGATCCGTGCTAATTCTTTTTGTTCCCCTCTCAAACAATTTCTTATTTTTGTATCCCTCACATCACATATTCTTTAAAGTCAAAAACTTGCAGATCACTTAAACATAACAATTGGAATGTGGGAAAAATATTTTGGATTTTTTATGTCATTATCTATATATGTATCTCAAGAATTTATTTTGAATTTTAAATAATTTTAAATTTAAATTTGCACAAAAAATTCTGAACTATATATTTTTCCTCCATTCTATTTGTTGTTTTTGACTGATTTGCAAAAAAATCTAATCGAAATATTGTATAATTTGAGAGATAGAAAAAAGAAAAAGACAAAAAAGGAGAAGGTGCGTGGAGCGCACCTGCTCCACCACACTTTTCCCTTGTTGAACAACCGCTCAGCAGCTACAAACCTGATACTGACTTGGGCATAGAAGAAACAAATGCATAATGTCTTTTCTCAACTAGTCTGCAAATGTAGGATAAAAGCAAAGAATAAAAGCGAGGCTGACTGGGCAAACGGTTTTTGAAACTGGACTGATTTTGTTCGAAAAGCTTAAATGATCTCGAGTGAAATTAGGTGTTCAAAGTTTTACCTTTCTACGATAAACACATGTCAAAACAGCTTAATATTTTGGAATATAGTGCATCATTAGCACTTTGATAATTTTAAAATTCAGCAGCAATCAACTATATATGCTGCTAACTGCTAATAAGTATTCACATTTTCACAATAGACACATGGCCTTAGAAATAAGCGCACTGCACACAACTGGAAAAAATTGAACAATAATGTACAACTACTGAACGAAACAAAAATATCTTAGAGAATGATACTGATACTTGCTAAACTTAGACGAGTGCAAAATAATCGTTGGTAGAAGCTAATCTCAGGTTGCTACGATGTGAACTGAAGCAACTAGGCTGAAGTTGATCCACGGCTATCTTACTAGATTTTGTGAGTCTTTGCTGCTTTCTCCCATAGATCAGCAAAGATAGCAGGGCATTCCCTTTTGAGGTTCTTATACCCTTGAGTTTCCACCACATCGTCCATTCTATCCGAAGAGTTGATAAACTCAATGCAGGCATCTTTTAGCTGGCTGCAATGGTGCTGGTCGGCTAAAGCTAAGGTGGTCGCCACGGTCCCGGCGTAAAGATTTTGGCAAAGCTTTCTCTCGCACATCAGCTTCATCCTTTCGATGCCATACCTATCTGCCGCCACCAGCAAATGCCTAAGCATTTCATCATACTCATCATCATCATCATCGTCGTCATCATAGAGGTCATCCAAGGGAGGCAGCGAATCGGTGTAGATGAAGTGAAGCAGTCCTCTGAAAACAGCGGGCTGCATATCCTCGACGGTTATGATGCGCCTGCTCTCGTCCCTCATCGGCCCGTAGAAGTCCACCCAGAAGACCGGCGACCGCATCGCGAGGATGATCTTATGAGCCGGGAAAACCTCGTTTTTGACATTGAAAGACACGTCGGCGCCCTCGGTTGCCTCGAGCAATCTACTGAGGTTGTCGACCAATTCGGAGGGTGGCACCTTGGGTGTGATGCTGTAAAGCTTGACATCGGACTCCTCGTGCGGGGGCATGAGCTTTATGACACTGAGATTGCACTCCACGACAAGCGCGTCGTTCAGGATGTAGGGCGACGCTTGGAGCTCGCTCTTCCTCATCAACTTGGTGTAGCCCCAGGTGCCAAAACCATCTTCACCACTCTTAAACACTCGGGGCTCTTCATCATGGCTAGATTTCGACCAGGTGAAAGCCGGGGCCGTCCGGACCTGGTCGACCAGCCTCAGATCGTAGAGCGCCCTAGCCTCGGCGTCCATGGTCAATAGCTGGAGGTAAAGTGAAACGTAGTCTTTGCTGCTCTCCTCGTCGCCGTCTGGGTAGAAGCAGATGCGCCAGTCGTAGCCGCCGACGGCGAAGGTGGTGGACTCGACCGACTTGCCAACGCCGAGGCCCATGTACAGGCTGTAGCCGTCGATCTTGAACAAGTGCGTGCCCCGCGCGGTTTCCGGGGTGCAGGTGGAGCCCGAAACACTTGGGCTCGGGGATGGCGCGGCCATTGGAGCAGCGGAGAAGGAGAATGGCGACCAGGCGATTATGTAGGCGAGTGGCGGCGAGGCGATTCGGAAGGCGGCCGGCGGCCGGCGGCACGAGAGGGGAACGGGTGTAGAAGCGGGGCGATTCAACAGACGGGGATTCACGATCTGGGATGGGTTATATTCTTCGGACGATCGTAACTTAATAGGCCTGTCTGTCTTCGCTTCAGAAATCAAATCAATTTATCCTATTCTTTTTCCTATTTGAACACGGCTAGATCGAACATGCGGCTGTTTTCAATTTCATATATACCTACTACTACATTCGTCCAAAAATAAATATCGTAGATTCGTTTAAATGCGGATGTATCTACACATATTTTAATTACAGATACATCTGTATCTAAAAAAATAATTAAGAAACTTATTTCTAGATGGAGGAGGTAGTACTTCCTCCGATTTATATTAATTAATTTAACTTTATATAAATACAAATTTATCTAGTTAACAAACAGATATATTCATATCTAGTTAAAAATAAGTCAATTAATTTGAATCGAAGGGGAGTACTAATTTTCATACGTCAATCGGAAATTGACGAAAACCGTACGGTGGAACGAAGATAGGATCCAAGCTTTTTTTGTTTGCGAATTGATCCGAGCTATTTATGAATATTACTATACTAAACGTGAACCAACTCGATTTTTCTCATAATTTTGGGATCTGCCTAGGATTAACGTTTGCCTTTCTGCTCCCTTTTTCTGTGTAAATTTCGGAGCTCTCTAGCAATTTTATGGAAGATTTGAATGCATTCAGTGCTAACGCATTGCTTTAGTACTACATTATTTTGGTTCTTTCGTTGTGTGGCTGTAGCCCTGACGAGAGAGACGGTCAAAGCGGTGGACATTCATGACCCTACCATGATCTTCCATGCGAGGGTGTGCTCCGGCGACGTTGCCCCTGTTCTTCCGCTCTCCGATGTGGACCTCCCCAGGCGCCACACCGGCCGGGAGCTTCGCCAACGCGCTGCCCCTGGTCTCACAAGAACGCCGCGTCCCGATCCGTGCCTCCATCGAGCGAGGATGTCGACGGGTACCTCGGCGAAATTTGCCCTAGCTATCCTCTGCCATGGTCTTCTTGCTGCGAGCTCTCCCACGTCTGGCTCGGCGGCCGCGAGTTGTGGCTGGTGTCCTTCGTGGCTGGCGCCTGCCTCGGCGTCCACGTCTTGGTGACGTTCCCGACGATGTCGCCTGCCTGGCTGCTTCACGATGAAGGCGAGCACACGCTCGCGCTGCTGCTGCGGGGATGGCTTATCCGGATCGATTTGTTGTTGTGATTTGGGTTTAATTTGGTGGGTTTATTTTG